>NC_041717.1:7662543-7962543 GCF_900700375.1 Denticeps clupeoides | reverse complement strand
CTCTCTGCCAGCGCTTCTTCAGATATATGTGAGGCTGCTCTCAAAATTGTGCTTTAGTCCGGTCGCACGTCGAAACGGCAGCACATTCATTTCTTAGCGCTCCTTTTCTAACGACACATCTCGGCATTTTGCAGTTTTGTGTAAATTCTTTATTTAAAAGACTGTTACTAAGGCAGGAATTCACCTCAACTTCAGCAGTCCAGCTGCCGGAAGCCTCTGGATCAAGACTGTTTACGAAGGTGAGCGATAATGGACATCGCCGAGCCTGACACAGTTCACCCCTGGAGCTGAAACAGTCAGGAGGCTGCGAGATGGCGAGGGGACAGACTTCCATCACCGAAAAGGCTCCAAAGCATCCCGGTGTTCTTTCCGTCAGCAGAGAGAGCGAGAGAGCGACGCACGGGACAAATCTGACTCTAAGCAAGACGACAATGTCCTGTTCCCGGGAGACAGACCTGGGGAGGACGCATGACAGAGAGAGGGAATATGATTTAGAGCAAAGTGATAAAGTGACAAGACGTTGCAATGAAGGACGCAAGCTCAGACTTTCTCACGGCTCGTTTCATTCTTTTATTTTGCTTCTTCAATGTTGTCCTTCCTCTGAGAATGTTTCAGATCCATGCCACTAAAATATTGCAATGGTGTAAATTTCCTTTTAATTTTTTTGTATTTTATTGGAACAACGGAAGAAAACAATTGTTGTCCAGTTGTTTCAATGGACCTGTCTGAACCGAATTTGGAATGTGAACAAGACTCTTGCGCTCATCTGCTGTTTTAGCAAGTCCTTTAACTTTCACTGTGCACAGCCAATGTAGTGAGGGGTGTAAGCAAAGAATGCTAATATTCTGACGACTGTATTGGAATTCTCAACAAGTGCATTATTGTATGTGATTTGACAGGGACGATGGACTGAACTGCCAAAAAAAATCTTTACAAGGGAGGAAAAAACAAATCTGTGTGTCACCTTATATGCCAAATGATCTGTAGGTTGGTGATGTAATGTGCCCTGGAACTGTGAGCAGGAATGTTCCAAGTGCTTTCTGCCCCACCGAATGCCCAGTGAAGGACGTGGAGCTTGATGAATGGAAGGACGAGACGCTAGAAGGATGGCCAGGGTCACTGCTGGATCACCAGACAGGCAGAACAGTGGCGCACAGGTACTGGTCTAGATAAGAACCGCCTTGGGGCTTTATGTGAGGGGTACGCACATAAAAATACAATGGCCGTGAAAGTGCCCTGCTATATTCACTGATTAGTCTAACATACTGGGCAGTTTTTTTGAATTGCCGCTATGTGATAAGCATATGACTTATTCATTAGTGTAATGTCAATGGTGTCCTCAGGATTTACATTAGTAAATAGATCAAATTTGCACATGTGACTTATTGAGGAAGTGACATTCAACCTTAAGCTCCTCCCATTCAAGATACAGATAACTACCAAGCACTTCATTCTTGTCTGATATACAGTACAGGGCAAAAGCTTGGACACACCTTCTCATTCAATGTGTTTTCTTTATTTTCATGACCATTTACTTTGGTAGATTCTCACTGAAGGACTCAAAACTATGAATGAACACATGTGGAGTTATGTACTTAACAAAAAGAGGTGAAATAACTGAAAACATGTTTTATATTCTAGTTTCTTCAAAATAGCCCTTTGCTCTGATTCCTGCTTTGCACACTCTTGGCATTCTCTCAGAGGTTTCCAGAGGTGTTTAGCACTTGTTGGCCCCTTTGCCTTCACACTGCGGTCCAGCTCACCCCAAACCATCTCGATTGGGTTCAGGTCCGGTGACTGTGGATTGTCCACTTTTTGTTAAGTACATAACTCCACATGTGTTCATTCATAGTTTTGATGCCTTCAGTGAGAATCTACCAACGTAAATGGTCATGAGAATAAAGAAAACACATTGAGAAACTTTTCTACTGTATTTATATTAATCCTGAGTACACCTACTGCTATGCCTAGCTCCAGTTTAAAAAATGTGCAGTACATGAAAGTGTATTCATGTTGTTATAATGCATCCTAAATACAATCTTCACTGAGTGTATTAATGGCAACGCGCATTACCTGTTCCCAGTGCTATTGTAAATAGGCTCATTATAGTTCTCTTATTGAAGAAAAGTTGCTTTGTTTTCTTCCTCTCACGTAGCAGAGCCGTCTACAGAGAATGGAGGGCGACATATGGAACTTGCTTTATGAGAGAAGGAAGAAAAGGAAGTGGTGTAGAATAATGAGATGATCCCCAGGGGTGAAGAGGTACGTTTCTGGCCGTTACTGGTTCATGATGCATGATCTGCTGCAAATGCACTGTAAACAATCGAAATCTTGCCATGGCCATTACCAAACATGTGTTTGATTCATCCACAGTGGACAATACAGTTTTCTCTCTGGTTAAAGTGTCTAATTTATGCATCGACATTGGAAAAGTTGACCTGTCCATGTGTTGTGACTGTTTACTTTAGCTGTGCCTCTTCACCTTGGGTTAAGCCAAAGTAGACTGCATTTTCTTGTCTTGTTCATTCGTATCACATTTTATGGAATTTCTTAATGTAATAGTTTTTTTTTTGTTTTCTTACTTACGTGTTAAAGTCCGTCCACTGCAGAGGTCAGGCCTGTTTTCTGATGTGTTGATAACTGTTTGTTTACCTTTGTGGCTTAATCAAAAATGTCAAACTTAAAAACAAGCATGTTATGTTACAATATTCTGAATGGTTTACAACCTCTGGACACACAGTTCAGGAGGTTTGGTTAGTGTGTAGTTCAACAGCAGCATGTTACTATTTCCCTGTTGAGTTTCTTTTTTTTTTTTTTTTTTTTTTTAGACTTCTGTTTACCTTCAACACAAACAAAGAGAGCTCTCAGGGTTGAAAACCATACTTAAAAAATGTATAGAAAATTTGCTGTGGTTTACTCTTTTAGTCATGATTTTGACGGACTGTCTTGAAAGAATTTTGATATCTTGGAGAAATAAAAAAGAAAAAGAAAAAATACAGATCTATGTCCCATACAGAAGCGAATGCATGGTATGCGTCCTAAACAAACATTCTGTGCTTGTTTCAAGGCCTTCGTTTCTGATCGCTTCTTTTTTTTCTGTTGTTTAAATATTTGTATTACTTTCATGCATTTGCTTATCTGATTTTGTTTTTTAATATCTATTGTTTTGTTTGTTGTTTAAGGGTAATGTTGTGTAACTTATTTTGTGTGTAAAAAATATCTATATTTATTTCATTGTACATATGTCCTTATTTTTTATATATGTATATACACATTCAATAAAAGTAGAAATTGCTTCATTGGTCTTCTTTGTGTCTGCCCTAAAGCATATTCAATAACAAAACAAGTCTGAATCTGGTAAAATTATGCTTTGTAGGCAATATATCTCTTGTAAGGTTGATTGTTTTGAAGCCTCTTAACCGCTACAAATTTTTTCACTTATTCCCTCATTGCACTCTCATTGGCAGAAACAGCACACTCTCCCATTATGGATATTAGGTCATTATTCAGCGAAATTGCGAGGCAATTTGGTAAAGTTGTTGCTGCGGATCTCATCATGCGGCTCTCCCCGTCCTCTTCGATTTCTCGGCTGGCACTTACACTGCCATCAGGCTCACAGTGGTGTGTTTGCGCGGTGAGCCTCACCCTGCTCTTACCGCGCCTGGTGATGGAGAGGCCACACGCTCTCAGCTGCCGCGTCCGGCGCGCTGTCACTCTGCGCACAGCTGGGCCGCAGCCGCCGCGCCGATCCCCGCTTTATAGGTCAGCGGTCCTGGCCAGGCCTCCGTCGGCCTCACTGAGAGAGAGAGAGAGAGAGAGAGAGCGTGGGCCAGCAGACGGTAACTAGAGTGAGGGATATTTCTTTATGAATATGGATGAGGGGCTGCAACGATGATTGCGCCATCTTTTTTTTCTAAGATGCTGACAAAATCACCAATCAGACAGAATTAAAATGAGTATCACATCCAGCCTATTTGCGCTCATCGTTCCCTGTGCACATGTTCTACCACAGACTTCCAGTACAAACAATCTGCCCTCTACAGGGTAATTTCTTACTCCCAAATCAGAGCAATCTGTTTGACGAACAGATTGGAGATTTAAAAACCAAAAAAAGATTGTCAGGTCAACGGTAAAGTGGGAAAACTGAGAATGAGCTACAGCTGTGTTCATGTGTTTATGTGCTGCCATCATCTGCCCTGAAAAGATCAGTCAGAAACCAGAAAACAGCTGTAAGGCCCTTCTGTTCCCTTCCCTGTGAAAAACTTGCACATTCTCTCTTTCGCATGTTCTCACCTAGAGGGAAATTCAGATCATGGCATGTTTAATTATTGGTCACCCTATAGTGATGCCCATAGTGAAAAATTAACAGCTCACACTTCCTCATTCTGCATGACTTAAGTATTGCATCAATATCTGAAGAAGCACAAGTTGTCCGAATACTTGCTCTCTGGTGAGTATTTAACTGCCACAACTTCCGCCAAGGTGCCACTGAGCGAAGCACCGTTCATACACACTGCTCACCGCGTGCTGTGCTGCAGTGTATCCCGATCTGCCAAGGTGCCACTGAGCAAAGCTCCGTCCCCACACACTGCTCCCGGGGTGCCTGTCATGGGTGCCCACTGCTCACCAAGGGTGATGGTTAAAAGCAGAGGACACATTTTCACTTTCACAAGTTCCTGTCTTCTCCCTCTGGTTTCTGTCATTATAATAAAGTCGGCAGACTTAATCTTTGTTGTAAACAGCTTGGCACCATGTCAGCTTCCAAACCAAACAGGTAGGTAGATTGTGGTTTTATTAGGGAATTCTGGTTGGCAAATCAGTGAAGCCGACATTCCTGAACACATCTGGTGTGTTATGTCTTCAAATGATCAGAAGTCTATGAAGCAAGAATGGTTTCGAAATTGTCAAAATGCTTATGCATTGTGTTTATTGAAGCTAGGATGCTAGATAGATAACAGAGGCCTGTTCCTATCAGTGAATGGATTTCAGCATTTCCGTGCATTTCCTTGTGTCTAGGTGGACAGATTTCTGGTGAAATACTGCCCCCTGTTTGATGAAGTGTAAAGCCTCCAGGCGGATCCTTTTTACACGTTACACCTTTAATGTGAAACAAATGCAATAGCAACCAGTCAAAGCATTGAAATTCTTTAAACACAAGTTTAATCTGTTTTAAAAGTAGTTTCTTAAACATAAAATGTCCAACACACACAAACTCAATTATATAACACTCTGACGTGAAAGTGAAGTGATTGTCATTATGATATATTTGGGTGGTAGTGGCCTAGTGGGTAACACACTTGCCGATGAACCAGAAGACCCAGGTTCAAATCCCACTTACTACCATTGTGTCCCTGAACAAGACACTTAACCCTAAGTTGCTCCAGGGGGGGGACTGTCCCTGTAACTACTGATTGTAAGTCGCTCTGGAACCTTGGCGGAGCTGGATTCGAACCGACAACCTTCCGATTGCACCTCCATTTCCTTACACGCTATGCTACCACTGTCCTTCAAATGTGTTTAAATGTTTTTGTTTGAAACCAAATGTACAAATTGCACATTCATCAAATTGATGAATAAATACTGTTAATATTGTAGATGACTATGGTTGTTTATTAATGGAATATCTGCATAAAACTATAAAGACATTATCAGCAACAATTACCATGTCATTCAGCGTTCCATTGGAATGCTGTTTTCACTAATGCACTTTTAAGTCACTTTAAACTGTAATTAGAAAACTAATTTGCTAATTAGTTGGGGTTGATAACAGCATTGATTCTAACGTCCTGAATTCTTTTGTAACCTTTTCTATTCAAACTGATTTCAAGATTGTTTTCAGGCGGTAAAAAGGGAATTTTTTGTAGTGTATACTTTTTACAAGGGCCAGTGAACGTACAAGTAACATTTACCACTGAGCAGATTATGAGAAGGTCATGGACAACACAGTCACACCCCTGTGGTGTATTTCATATTGTACCTGTCAACCTCCACTTCCCACTTTGTGGCAGTGTTGGGTGGGTGATGCAGGACATGGGTCATTCATCACCGTGCATCATGTGGAGTGCTGGGGAGACTGACTTGTCCATGAAAAGGTTATTATTGACAAATACATTTTTTCAACTTAGCAGGAAGTCTCTTGCTGACACATTCTGCACTGACAGCCTCTCCATTACACTGCGTTTATGGCTCTTACACTTGCTCAGTGTGTCAGATGTCCTTTCCGAGCAGGGAGGAGAGGATGAATCAGAGCAACAGAGATGACGGCACTGTTTGCAGTACGTCGGCGCCATTTCAAAACTATTTCCAACAACTTTACTTTTGCTCATGTTATCTTTGTGAGCAACACATCTCCATGAAAACAGTGATATCATTCTACTTGAAGAATTACCGAGGTATTTTTGCGGGTTTTGTTCTTACTGTACTTCTGGAAACAAGTGGACACAGTAATGAAAATACACAGTCGTGCAAATAATGCAGATATGCATGCAGGTCACTGCAAAAAAAAAAAAAAAAACAGTCTGAAATTGGCTCGACTGATCGACCCCCATATTAACATGCAGCACGGAAAGAAACACGTGACATTTTCGTCGCTTTTAATTGGCCAATTCGTATGAAATGAGTTCCACCGGAAGGCGCGTACGGCCACGCTCCTACTTTCAACACGGTAAATAGTTCCCGATGGTTTAATGAAATCGTACGTTTATAACTCACCTCAACAGATACTTAAGGATTAATATAACAGTTGAGAAAAAAAACAATATTTTGCGCTTGTTTGCACTTTTAAAGACCAACGTGGCGTTGTAGCTCCAGCGAACCTGAGCTTGTTGACGGCGGAAGGATAACGCTGCACTGAGGAGCGAAATTTGAATCCTCCGGTCCGTGAGGGAGCTCACGGTGGCAAAAAGCCCCCAATCCTGTACAACATGCTGTAGTTCTTCCAGTCTACTGACTTCAAACGGGGTTTGGGATCAGTGTTTTATTCAAGGTAAGACAACATCATTGTGCGGCGTTTGTCAGCCTTGGTTTAGCGCGTTAATGTCAGTGCACCAGTTGATTTGGGAAATTAGCTAATGGCGCTGATCCGGGTGAAGATGGTGCTGTGAAGTCGTTCCATCCTCATGTTCGTAGCCACGCCACACGCAGGCGGAACTAGTGCTGCAAGGCTGCGTGAGAGAGGTGAGGGAAAATCCGACGCAGGCCTAAATAGGCCTGTTGTGGGATTCGTGCAGAGCCTGTTTCTTGTTTGCCTAACATGCGTATTTACCCTCACCACAGAAGACAGATTCAGACATAATGGTCATTACAAAGGAAAGTTAGAAGAAAATAAATAAAGGTCAGAACTCACAGAAGAGGTCATATATCTAGTAGTATAACAATGAACTATATTTTAGCCTCTTTTTAGTGGTTCTGACTGTAGATCATGTAAGTAATACAGTGTAAACTGCAATGATTATGATGTCTCGCCCCTTATTAGCCAAAACAGGCTAATAAGCAGTTAATATGCGGCCCTGTCGCTTGTTTTCTGTTTGGTTGACAGCTCCATGATGGCTAGCTGCGAGTTCCCGTTAAACCCGGACTGGGTTGACACGCCGGTGGCGCCATCTTCGCCACAGCAGCACAGTGGAGTGGCAGCACTTGACTTCTCCCATCTCACCCCCTCACAGTTCGGCATATCATCCGGCAGCTTCTCTGTTCCCTCCAAGCGCCAAGGTGAACAGCTGTTGCTGAAGACGTTCTTGACTGTGTGTGTGTGTGTGTGTGTGTGTGTGTGTGTGTGTGTGTGTGTGTGTGTGTGAGAGAGAATATGCAACACTGATGGCGTACAGCATATGCTGCTTCAGATTATGTGTTTGAATACTAACCTGCACACCTTGTTTGCAGTATATTTCCAATCTGTTGCCAGAAAAGAATAAGCATTTTGTCTGATTTGAATCTAAGACAAGTCCAGGCTCTCTCAGCTGAAGGCAAGGCGAAGGTCAACTGTAGGGTTGAGGGGATCCCCTGAAACAAACTCCCTAATCCGTTATATGGCCCGGCAGAGAATGACCCCATCGACCCCAGAGGTATGTAATGTTTGTTCAGTGTTCTGTATTCTTACTAAAGGGAGTTTGTTTAAATACATATAATGGGAATGTGAAACACTGTCATTGTGATCCACTGCAGCACAGCACATGGTGACACAACAAAATATGTCCTCTGCTTTTAACCAATCAGCTTGGTGAGCAGTGTGTGGGGATGGTTCAGGATTCATACCAGCAATTGAATCCCTTCCTTACCCGCTAGGCCACCACTGGCCCAAGACTGGACTTGAAAATAATGAGTTTTCCATTTCTTTGCACAGCATCTACAATCAAAACCATTGCAGCCAAGATGCCAGACACTTAAAGAAAAGATGGCTGCCTTCCAGGTCTTGATGGGTTTGGATGAGGAGGAGAAATTACAAGCAGTGATCTCACCAAGAAAGGATGTTTTTGAGGATGGTCTGAAAACGAGCAAACCCCCATCTGGTTGGTTCAATCACGCTCCTATGTTATTATTGTAATTGGGCTATAAATCTATACACTAGTTAGTTTAATGTCTTTTATATGTAGCTTTTGGTGACTGTCTTAAATGTCTGTCCCTGTATACCCGATTTTATTTAGAGGGCTGAGGGATATCACTTGTATGGCAGATGGCCGACTCGCTCACAGACTCATTTCCATGACGTCACTGAGCAACACAGAGTTCACACAAGCATCTAAGACACTCAGGATATGAGATTAGGTTTAATGAGAAGACATACGTGCACTTTTATCTCATGTGTGTTATGCTGTGTAAAATAATTCTATAGGGGGAAGATTTATTCCAATCTTTACTTAATACGTGTCAGTAGCTATTGCAGCTATTTTGCAATGCATTATGTATTCAAACATTTTCCTCCCTTATTAGCAGAAACATGCTAATAAGAAGTTAATATGCAGTCCCTTTGGGACCCCCGAATAATTACTTTTCTATGTCAGAGAGAAAGATTAGAAAAACTAAGCAGAGGCATTATCAGCATTATATACAAGCATAGATGGTTGATTATTCTCTATTGGCACAGCCTTCATAACCTTCTGTATCCATTTTTGGGGAATTTGGTGTTATTTTCTTTAATGACTTTTTATGGATATGCTCTGTGTATCACCTATTTCCTTGGTTATCAAATTGTGGTATGTCTAATGGTACATCGGAGTAAAATTATTCACATTTTATAGTGGTTGTGTGTCTAAGTGGTCTAGTTATTTATGAATTTTGTGATGTTTTTATTACACATTAATAACCTACAGGTTCAACTGACTGTTGAACGACTGTAAAATTACAACACGAGTCACATGAATGACCTAGTAAACAATGGGTTTCAGAATGCAGAGAAATGTTTGCCACGTTCAGCCTGATACCTGATCACATCATCACAAAATTCATAATATGGATAAAATTCCTTCCTGGACAGCCAAATATATTCAACGGAGTTAATCATACAACTACAACTTTAGTACTTTAGTTGTTCCGCATGTGCTTGATGCAAGGCTTATAAAATTTTTACAGAGAACTGGAGCTCTGCAGCTGGAAAGGAGAACAGGGCAACTCCTGGCCGTGTAAACCTCATGACGCCCCCTCTCTCAAAAAGACGTTGCCAAGTCACCCTGCAGGAGAGTGAGGAGAAGATTGAAGGGGCCTTGCTTCCCGTCCTCATGTGCCCCTTGCTGCCGGAGGAGAAGGTATATGTAACGCTAACTAAAGCCACAGCAGGTCTGTTTTCATGCTGCAGTTCTCAGATCCTGACCCTGCTGAGGTCCTCCTCATTGAAATTCCCTTTAAATTATTCTGCTCTAGGTACCCTGTCCTGAACTGAAGCGCCCCAGCCAACCTGAAGATTCTGAGCTCAAGAACCCATCCCACCCTGTGCTGTCAAAGTGTGAGATGAGCCCAGGTACCATATCTTGCACCATATTTTTTTAGTTTACTTTTTACTTGTGTGTGTATATATAAAAAAAAAAAACTGCATTGCTGATCTGAGACTCCTCTCCATCCTCTAAACTGAGCCAGTTAAAAAAATTGCATATTTTTAAGCCTTTGTGTTGGTGACAGTCTTTTTGTTTGCTTTTTTTATTAAAAAGAACTTTGCATATTTGGTGTGAATGTGTTCAGTTGAATCACATTGAATAGCAATTTTACAAAAACGGCAAAAATTCTGTAAGCACAGCCATCTCCAGAAAGCTTGGCTCATTCTTAGGACGACTCCTTTAATTTCCCATTTGATTGACTGCCGTTTTATTTTTTGAAAATAATTTTCCTTTGCAATGTGTAATTTGTGGGGATGGGCGATATGGCATAGTGTTATTCATCATGCAGTTCTTCTAGGATTCCAAAATATTTATTTTGTGATTTTTGGAATCATAATAACTTATTTGCACAGGGCACCAAACATGCTAGGCCTGGCCCTGGCTATTTCCATGCGTTCCAGTGCCCAGTTGGTACCACTTGCTTGATTGGTTCCGCACCTGTGTTGATTCGGATTGGGCACAGACACATTTTAAAAACCTTTACACTCTAGATTTAAGGATTACTAGTTATTTTTAATAATATTTAAGGCCTAAATATTTATTATAATTTTTTTTTTTAAACTTTTTAAGGATCTGTGGACACTTTGCCATGTGCTCTGTGCTCTCGCTCAAATTTTTATCGCATACTGTTTATAATCACGCTGCCCTAGTAATATGTGTGTGATTTACTATTTTACAAACTTTTTTTTTTTTTTTTCCTTTTCTTTATAGGGAATCTTGTTATTGAATCACTAAGCAAGAAGAAGCGTGTATGTTTCGCCGCCCCTCTGTCCCCCGAGTTCTTTGACAAGACGCTCCCTCCCAGCACGCCACTGCAGAAAGGTGGCACCCCGTCATGCCAGTCCACACCGGGTGAGTCTTAAAATTCTAAAATGACACATCTGGCCGTAAGCCTGACTTCTCACGTTGTATAGCGGTTTCACAACAAAAGAAACAATAGACAAAGACAGATTGATTGTAATCTCAGATACAATGTACCGATATCACTTTTTCTTCTCCTCTGTAAGCAAAGCCACCTTCAGGAAGTTTGGCTCATTGTTAGGGTGACTTCTTGAATTTCCAAGTGGATTTTCTGGTTTCGGTTTATTTTATTTATTTTTTAAATAAAGGCCGGTTTTCTACAGTTACTTTACAATGTGTAGTATGTGTATGGTTTTACAAACATACTATTTTCTTTTTACAGGCAATCCTGTTATTGAATCACTAAGCAAGAAGAAGCAGGTACGTTTCGGCGCCCCTCTGTCCCCCGAGTTCTTTGACAAGACTCTTCCTCCCAGCACACCGCTGCAGAAAGGTGGCACCCCATCATACCAGACCACACCGGGTGGGTCGAAGCTACGATCCCTCCTTAAAACCCCTCAAAGGCATGAGCCACCACTCCCTCAGCCAGACTTCAGCAGTCCTGAAGCCAGCGCTGCCTCCCCAGCCCACAACAAAAGCGACAGTACAGGAGGAACTGTGAGCAGTGAGATCATGTTCAGAGATGGCGAAGCCAAGGTGTGGAACAGTCAGCCTGATATTCTAATGCTCTTCACGTTAACCTGATGGGTTAATGTGGAAAAAAATGTCTGTCTCAAATCAAATTATTTACAAAAAAATACTTTTTTAGGTTCCGCCACTTGTAATTGAGGAGGACAATGGGGTCACAGTTGTGAACAGCACAGGTAATATACCAAGATACAGCTTGCTTCAGAAGAGAGCATTACTGTGAAAATTGGATATTTCGAAGTCCATTGTGTTACCCTGTGCCTAATAGAAGTAGTCTGTGTGGAGCTAGGGCTGTGTGATACTGGGTGAAATAAAGGTAACTCTGTTGGGTTGATATGTACATTACATATCTATATTGCTTTTTAAATTATATTTTAAGCAGCTGCCTTCACAATTCAGTAGTGTTTTTTTCTCATTATCTGTTACATCACCATTGACCTTTTACTGCAATCTACAGGACTGGATGGTGAACAAGTTTCTAAATTAAATTGTTTAATATTATAATGCAAAGAGCCCTATTGTTTCACCTTGCCAGTAGAGTCTCATTGAGAGTTGTCATGAGAGTAAGCATTTGATAAATGATGAACTTCACTCTCCAACAGAACAGTATTGATGAGAGCAGAGCAGTCCATGCTACACCCACCTCCTGTTATGTTTCGCTAGGATTACATCACTCACGCCTCTCATTGATTTGGTTTAGTGCCAACTACAAAACCGATAAAGATGAATTTGATTGTACAGTTAACAGATGAAACATAAAGCCGAGTAACCCAACATAGCCCTGACAAGCCCTGATGTTGAATTGTGAAATATTTATTTCATGTTGAGCTGTGAACCTTAGGTCTGCATATTTTAATATATCTGCTGTCAGTAAATAAACGCTTTAAATATTTTGGCCTGTTTGGCTTTTACAATCTCTTTTACTCTTAGTTTACAAAAAAACTTAGCAGTTAATGACTTGCAGTATGGTAATGTGCACAAAATATTCCGATGTAATTTTTCCCTTGATCTAATTTTATTTATTTTATTTTTTTTTTTTTTTAACACTTGAGTGGTTTTATTTCATACATGCATATTGAAATGTACACTGCTCATTGTTTAGCCCTGTTTGAAACGAGTTTGCATCACTCAACAATACACTGCTTATGCTGGTCTAGTGGGCTGTTGTGGGATTATGTGATGGGGATGATCTTGAAACAAATGTTAATTTAACCGTCCAAGATTGGTTGACAAAGCTGGAGATTTCCTGCTGGCAAGTAAATCTCTTTGCACTGCCACCACGTCTCTGTATAAACAAGTGTTCTCAAGTGCAAGCCTGGTGGTAAACAAACTTTGAAGCCATCTACTGCCAGGAAGTTGTCATGGTGTTCTTTAGAGCCAATTTAAAAAAAAAAAAAAAAACACTGAAGTTAAGCACAAGCTGCTGAAAAGCTTGAGGCAGACATCATTCTGTCACTCAACAGCTGACAAATGTTTCCATTGTATACATTTTATTATTCTTTCAGGGAAGAAAGCTTTACAATAAATCTGCCTCTTTCGTTCGTTGGTATCCATTACCCATATTTCAGTTTAAATTTAATGCTTTAATCATCTATAATAAGATTTAGGAGCTGTAGGCAATTTTCATTGGACAGCAGTTATGCTAAAGTACAATTTATTTATGATTCGGTGATCGTTATGGTAAGCACCATATCGAGTGTCATTGTGTTATCTTTCCCTTCATGGCTTCCTCAGACCCTAAGCATGGTGTGGACTTGCAAGTCAGAATGGACCCTAGACTTCTCTGTGAAGAGCCAGCAGGTACAAGCTTTCCTGGCCATCTAATGGCCTGCTTCACAATTTTCTAGTCTCCTTGCACATTCCCCAATCCCTCATGTCTTGAGCATTTTATGATGTTAATGTGTAGTCAAGATGTCACATTTGTACTTCCAGCCTTATGCACCTGATTTTTGCACATCTCTGCTTTTTTTTTTGCACATTTTGCACATTTGTCTTGTCTTCTCTTGTGTGTCCTGTTTGAAATATCCATTTCTATCTACTCACAAGCATAATGTTAAGTCCTGTTCTACTTTTCTTCTATAGAAAACCTGTAAAGTGTTTAGTTTAGTGTGTATATACATATATTTTTCTTTTATGATTGCACTTTGGGGGGGGGGGTCTGTATGTAAACTCTAAATCAATTTTCTAAGATCACATCTGATGAAATCATTCAGATTATATCCACAGGCAACCCAACCACCTGTCCACTAGATCCAATACCTTCTGCAATGTTTCAAACTATCTCCCCTGACCTCATCCCTTTCATTTCTTATATCATAAACAGCTCAATCTCATCTGGCCACGTACCATCCGCCTTCAAAACAGCCAGGGTTCTTCCAATCTTAAAGAAACCCACTGCTGATCCTACAGACATTAACAATTACAGACCAGTTTCCCTCCTCTCATTTCTATCCAAAAACCTTGAGCGCTGTGTCTACAACCAGCTATCACTCCATTTATCACAGAACAACCTCCTGGATCCTAACCAGTCTGGCTTCAGAACAGCTCATTCCACCGAGACTGCCCTTTTGGCGGTTACCGAGCAGCTACATGCAGCCAGATTGGCAAAACTGTCATCAGTTCTTATTCTCCTTGACCTATCTGCTGCATTTGACACCGTTAACCACAAGACTCTCTTGGCAATCCTGAAGAGGCTTGGAATTCGGGGCTCAGCATGGCAGTGGTTTGCTTCCTACCTTGATGAGCGATCTTACCAAGTGACTTGGAAAGGATCCACCTCTACCTCACGTAGACTCTCCACTGGTGTCCCTCAAGGCTCGGTGCTAGGTCCTCTCCTTTTCTCCCTCTACACGAGATCACTTGGTGAGGTCATTTCCTCACATGGATTATCCTACCACTGCTATGCTGACGACACACAACTCCTCTTCTCCTTTCCTCCCTTTGATCTACATGCTGCTTCCCAAATCTCTGCATGTCTAACAGACATCTCGTCTTGGATGGCAGCCCATCACCTCCAACTCAATCCCACCAAAACTGAACTAATATTCATTCCAGCGGATTCTTCACCACATCAGGATCTTGCTATTTACCTAGACAACTCGCAGCTCTCTCCTTCTGCAACAGCCCGCAACCTTGGCGTAACAATAGACAACCAACTCTCCTTCTCAACTCACATCAGCAATCTTTCCCGCTCATGTAGATTCCTTCTCTACAATATCAGACAAATCCGCCCTTACCTGTCAACCCAGGCCACCCAACTACTGGTTCAGTCCTTAGTAATCTCACGACTGGACTACTGCAACTCCCTTCTAGCTGGTCTACCACTATGTACCATCCCACCTCTACAACTCTTACAAAATGCAGCAGCACGACTGATCTTCAACCTTCCCAAATTCTCCCATACCACCCCTCTGCTACGTTCCCTCCACTGGTCCCAGTAGCTGCACGCATCAGGTTCAAAATACTGAGCACCTTCAAACGACAGCTCAAGACCTTCCTCTTTAAAGAATATTTAGATTAAATTGTAATTTTTCTTGTTGTCGAACTTTGTGTACAGAATCTACAACAGAGTGAATTAAATAGATGTATTTATAGTTGGGGTCCTAGTGAACCGGAATTGATCTCTTCATTGATGGTAACTTGAAAGCACGTTGTAAGTCGCTCTGGATAAGGGCGTCTGCCAAATGCCGTAAATGTAAACATTATTTAAATACACTATACTGTTGTACCAACAATAAACCAATCTTGAATCCAATAGTCCCTCTGTCTGCAGTTGAATCTGTACCTACGGCAGTCGTCACCCTGGAACAGCAGCCTCCAGTCAGCACTGCAGCCTTGACGTCCACTCGCGGCAGGAAGAGAAAGGTGTGCCATGAAGGGTTCTCACACTGACGTCCCCTCACCCAGCCACTGTTCCAGCTGTGATGTGTGCTTGGTGGGGACACAGATTAATGCCTGCTTTTCTGTTTCAGCTACCGGTTGAAGGTGACAGTCAGCTGGAGAGGAAGAGGCCAAGTCGCACGGCTGCAGTCTCAGCCAATGGCAAGATGAAGGTACTTCATACATTGTGCAATGTTCCTTTTCTTTTCATTCTGTCTCTTTAATCTCCTTGGTACACTACCTTTTCAGTTCCTATTTGAAGAAACAGGCTAAAAATCCTTAATTTTGGCTGTGGAGTTGGCAAGTCTGTGATGTGTAGACTCACCGACTAATCCAAGATTATATATCCCAAAAAAATAATATTCTAAATAAACAAGGAATAATAGGACTGGCTTCAGTGCACTAAGGACAAAGTGATGATTGTTGGAGTGACTTTGCAATGCAGATTTCCACACTTTGATGGGCAGGCCAGCAGTTCATACAACAGTGAAATGTCCCAAAAATACAGATATTTTTAGTATGTGACTCATACTGTGTTAGGAATGTTTATGGCAGCATTTAGGAGTTTAAGAATAGTGCACTTTAACCACTGCAGCTTCATTTTATTGTTCTTTTCCATCTACTTTTGACAGAACGGGAGAAAGCAGTGATGACCTGTGCTTTTGCTTTATGACTGTACGCAAAGAAGGAACATGTTGCTATGTTCACCATGTACTGGACCCTCCCTCACTAATCAGGGCATTTGGTGTATTGTTGCACAGCAAAAATATTAATAATAATAATACATTTCAATGTTTATAGACATTTTCACATTGTAGCAGTACAATTGGTAAATTCAAAATGTGGCCTCACCTCCAAGGTCGTGAATTTGAATCCCGACTCGACCCTTATGTGTGTGTGCGTGGACTTTGCCTGCTCTCCTGATGTTAGTGTGGGTTTTCTCCTGCTGTCCTAAAGCATGCACACTAGGTGAATTGGATTTCCCTGTAGGTGTCCGGTAGGGTGGCGTCCCAACCTAAAGTGAAGTGACCGTCACTGTGAAACACTGCAGCACAGCACATGGTGACACTAAATGTGTTCTCTGCATTTAATCCATCACTCTTAGTGAACAGTGGGCAGCCATGACAGGCACCTGGGGAGCAGTCTGTGGGGACGATGCTTTGATCAGTGCCATCTTGGCAGTTTGGTCTGGGTCCAATGTCCTGGGATGGAATCCAGCTCCAGTTTGATCTGTGTGGACAATTTATGGCAATTTATGACAATTTACAACACAGTCATAGGATCATTACCTAGACATTACTGCACATTACTGTTTTCTAGATTGACTGGTCATTGAATAGTGGTCCTTCCATTCTCTTCTGAAGGCAAGTCATCTCTTTCGTTTTGTCCAAGTTCAGACACAAGTTGTTGAACTTCCACCAGTCAGTCAGTAGTTGCACCTCCTCTTTGTATTATGATCTTGTGCTGCAGGCTAAACTAGGTTTGCTGTTTTTTTTTTTTTTTCAGGGTTGTTCAGGGAAGAGGCACTTTGGGAGTAAGGAGGTGGACCGCTCGTTGTACGGGAAGAGAGATTACGCCTCAAAAGACCCTCTTCTCAGCCCTATCTTTGAGGATCAGCTCTCCGCAAAAGTCTCAACCACTTCAACTCTCACCGATCATACAAGCCCCACAGGTAATGAGCCTGACAGTGTGGCAGAGATAAGACTTCATGCTTTTGTTTCCTGTTCTTGTCAAAGATTGTCAGAACTGCTTCTCTTCTGTCTTTGGGGTTTTTTTTTTTTTTTTTTTTTTCCTCCATTTTAGTGACAGTGATTCATTTTGCTTTAATTTTAATACCATTTTTTCCCAGCAGATAACTGTAGTTGTGTCCTTTTTTTTTTTTTTAATTCCACATGTTCTAAATTAATAGTTAAGTAATTAAACCTCAGCAAACAATGGGTTTCTAATTTGTTTTCAAAGACTAGGCCTTTCCTGGCAGAGTAATTATATAGTCCTTGAAGTGGATTTCAGGGCTCCTAATTTATGTTAAATGAGAGTTCTGTTGCTCTGTTAGAGGGATGACTCTAACTACGGTTTTGCCCTGCGTGAGGCGGGGCTTCATCAATTCTAATCACTTTTTGTCTTCTGGTGCAGATGGTGACTTGAATCCGGTGACCCACGGCCAGGCCAGCTCCACCAGTGATTTGATTGTGGCGGCAGCCAGGTGGCGCAAGCGCTTCTGTCCCCAGCCCAGCCACGACGTCCCCGAGGACAGCCACCCCATCAAGATGGAGCAGGATACGGGCAGCCTTCAGCGCGCCGATTCCGTTGCAGCTGCAGATAAGAAGCAGTCAAGTGCAGATTCAACCTCGATCGCCACTACAAAAGCAGCGGGTCGTCCGCAGAACAAGACACCGAAAGGTAAAAGCAGCTCCAGGAAGGTTCCAGAGAGGCGCAGCAGAGGCAGGAAAAAGGCCAAGGTGCCTCCTGGAGGTGGCACAGAGGAGGAGTTGGGTCACGTTGAGCACCGAGGGGAAAATGAACAAAAGGACGGCAAAGCAATTCTCGAGGCAGAATCATTGCCGTCTAGTGACATAGACAGACCAACTTCATCAGAATCCTCGCACACACGCCACGACCCAGCTTCCCTCCCAAATACCGAGGAGGGTGGAGACCAGATCATCACTCAGCCAGGTAAAGACCAGAAGGCGGCAGCGCAGGTGGTGAAGTCGGGAAGCTCCCTTCACCTGCCTCATGTGGGGGAGAAGGATGAGACGATTCAATCTACTTCTGGTGGGGAGATGGTGGTTGGTGGGGGTGAGGTCCCCGAGAGCGTTGCGGTGCCTCAGACAGATGCAGGTACGGTCGCACGTGAAGCCGTGGTGACGGACCACCCGACGGAGGAGTTCGATATAGACGACGTTCTAAAGCCGGTGAGCAGCAGCAGGCGTTCGGTACGCCGCAGCCTCCGGAACCAGAGCGCAGGAGAACATCAAGCTTCAGGCCTGGCCTGGGTGGACCGCACCTCCCCGGAGTACCGGGGAGGGCGACGGAAGACGCGCTCACGCCTCAGTGCAAATCTCCAAACACCGCAGGAGGATGTTAAGTGATCCCAGATTTTAGTTTTTTTTATTTTATTTTATTTTATAAAGCCCATTTTTAGAAAATTATTTTAGCCATGGCTTCCTTTTATATCATCCATACGTTCGGTGTTCTTTTTAAGCAATCACTTGTTCCTTTTGGCTAAAGTCTGTAAAAATCCATGCATTTCTGCCATTTAAACATTAAGCTTCAGGTTCCTGTACATCAAGACTTCATTGATGTTCTCCATTCAAAAATGCCTTTGGTCCAGGACTAGTCTTAATTCCTGAACGGGAAAGTGACCCATAGTTTTTCTGTGAAAACTGTTGAATACTGGAATGTGTTGTAGGTACACCCGTCAAATAAAACACTGCACTTTTCCCTGTAACGGTGAGGATTCAAGTGCTTATTCATTTTAGTTCATGTTACTCTTTTCTTTTTTTTTTTTTTTAATACTGGTTTGAGGACTAAAAGGACACGCTTTGAATGTTTTGAAAAATGAAATTCAGTGTTGACAGGCTGGTGTTTTAATAAAAAAAAAAAAAAACAGGAATTACTTTGTGTGTATTGTACATGAAGTGGCATTCAACGAATGGTAAAACGTTGCTGCGTTTATCTTGAATGAGGGAGCCATTCAGTTTAATCTCAGCATTCATGTAATTTGCGGCAGTATTGTGCAAAATGCATCTTGGTTCTAAGTCTTTTCATGTGTTATGCACATCCAAGGTTCGAAAGATCAGGCTATTGTTAAAAATTGTTTCATCTGATAAAGCAGTAAAACGAGCTGGGGCTGCTTGAGGAAGACCCCCAAATCCAAGATGAGACATTTCAATTGCTGACAACATTCTCCATCCATACTTTTCCAGGTCAGGGTGGCTGACACCGCATTCTTCATGGGCTAAACTCAGGATCAGTTTAGCATCATCATTTCTTGTTTGCTGCATGTATCTCCATTTCCTACAGTCTTGTGGTCACAACAGGGTGGTAGTAGCCTAGTGGGTAACACACTTGCCTATGAACCAGAAGACCCGGGTTCGAATCCCACTTACTACCATTGTGTCCCTGAGCAAGACACTTGCTCCAGGGAGACTGTCCCTGTAACTACTGATTGTAAGTCGCTCTGGATAAGGGCGTCTGATAAATGCTGTAAATGTCACAAACTTTTTTTTTTTTTTTTTTCCCCCTTTGTTGTATTGTTCATGAACTTGATTCTTATTATTATTTGGCCACGTGGATATTCAAAGTCTAGGCTATAATGAGATATGGGAGGCAGGTTGTCAAGTTTCAACACCAGAGAACCTGAGAGGAACCACTGAGGTACCACTGAACACAACCAAATCTCGCTTTTCAAGAGCAAGTTTGTCATCTTCATAGAATAAAGTTGCTTCTCCAAAATCCCAGGCCTGTTCTTCACCAGCATTGCTCTGAATCCATCTCCGATGACTGTGCCCTATTTTCAAAATGTCACATTTGCGTCATTGTGCCTCACATGAGGCGTAGTGTTCTCGGCATGATGCAAGGTGTCAGGTTTGTGCCGAACTTAGTGCTTGGCGCCGAAGCCAAAATGCTCAATTTTGGGCCTCGTTCAGATTATAAAATCTTTCTCCTTGTCAAAGTCTCCCACATGCCTTCTGGCAAAGCTGAGCAGGGATTTCAGCTGGTCTCCCTGACGATGCCTTTCTACCTGTCATCCACCTGTTTTTGAAGCACCCCATTTATTACATGTTTTTTTTTCGTTTTTTTTAAGCAGGCACCACCTCCTGTCTTTTGCTGGCACCTTTCAGAAATCATCTTGCTCTTATTTAATCATCTCTGTATCTGAGGGAGAAAATATTGGCATCTTTACCTGTTCCATTTACAATGTCAGTAGCAATAAATTGCATTGCAATGTGGCGAGCTGCTGATCGATGCCTCGAAATTGCACACGTTCCACGCTGAAACCAGAGCACCTTCTCCAGGACCTTTAATTCATTCCTTTTCATCTGCCGCCATTAAAGAGAGCAAAGATCTGTTGGCTGTGGACGCACAGCCAGAGTCCTTCTGTCCTTTTTGTTATGTGCTGAGAACAGGTTCAGCTTTGATAGGCGAGTCTCGTGGTGGTGCCACGTCCCCATCTAGCGGCCAGAGGGACGTTTCTCTTCTCCGATCAGACAAACTGTGACTGGGGGGGGGGTGTGTTTCTTTTTTTTTTTTTTTTTTTTTTTTGTTCCTTTGCTTGACAGTATTATTCCCTGAGGTTAATTTGAGGGCACTTGATTGCCATTCAATTATCCCTACTGCACTGGTTCACATAAACACTACTCGTTTTTTCCTGGTTGTTCATTTCCTTCAACGGTTTAATTTCAAGTCGTTCCTGGCATCCAGAAAAAGTAAATTGTTGCTGTAGAGAGAAGATTTGGTATTGATGTTCACTTGTTGCTCCTTGCTGTTTTAAGACCCCCCACCCCACCCCTCGGTGAACGTCCCACTGCTAGTGTTTAAATCTTGGTGGGTTCCTCCTTGTGTGTGCGTGTTTTGGGGGGGGGGACGAAGCCCCCTTTCCCAAGCAGACAGGCATAGTGAGGGCAGCTTAGTGCGAGAACAATGGAGTCCTTTGACCAAAATGAGGCCCTCAAGACATGTGGCCTCCTGTCACCGTGGCAACCCCCCCATGGGATAGTGAGCTAGCTGACAGCTGGAGTGGGAGAGTTGCAAAAATGGAGTCCATTTCTTTCAATAGAGCCACTACTACTTATGCACGCTTATCTTTTGATGGTCTCTCCTTTCTTCAGACGGAACGCACACCCCATTCTCCCGGCGCAGACTTTATCCACAACACGTTTACCACCAAACGGGGACGTTTAAAGAACATCTAGCGCTCCTTAAAAAAAAAAAAAAAAGTTATTCATCATTTATTTTCAGCACACATTAACACAAGAATCCTTCTTCCTCTACTGATGCCAAGTCATGTTTGTACATTTGTTGGCGTGGCCATGTGCAGGAGAAATGATGGAGACATTTGTTCAGTAGGTCACTTGTCCTCTGAGGCTCGCTGTAGCTGAGGGGTCTGCAACGTGTGCTCTGTGCTTCATTATTAATGCACAACGCTGTCTGTCTGTAACTGTGTGTGTGTGTGTGTGTGTGTGTGTGTGTGTGTGTGTGTGTGAGTTAGAGAGAGAGACTATAAAAAGATGCACTTCAGCATCTCCATCCATATATGCTGAGTTTTCACCTTTATGCATCAGATCTGGTATTCTGAACATTTTGCCCCCGCCCTTGCCAGACATGTTCAGACAGGCCGTGGCCGGGGTCCGGTTCGTATGGCGAAAATATTTAAAAACCTGTCTGGCTTTAGTGAGAGCAGGTGATTAAAAGCCTCCGGGGGCGACTGTGGGTCCCGGTGGCTCCACGGACGGCCACCAGCTGCAGACCCACCTGTGGGTGGAGTTTTATCTGCAAGTTAATAAGCCCCGAGCCAAACTCTGACCCTCTCTGCACTGCTTTCACGAGAACATGTATTTCATCCTATGGCAGTCTGATTTATAGCATTAAACCTCACTTTGAAATATCTTTTGGGTGGAAAGGAGAAAATAAACTTGTGTGACAGTGTGTGTGTGTTTGGGAACCATAATTTGGTTAATTTGATATTTCATCAAAAAAAACATCTAAAGGAATAGCAAAATGTTGCACCAGGAGCTTCAGGCCACAAGTTTGAAGTAACGTGTCTAAGACATTTTTTCTATCACTCTACATCCATTAATATTAAAGTCATTAAAGTGAATTCCTTCATTGCGAAACACAACAAAAAATATGTGTTAGTAGCCTAGTGGGTAACATGCTTGCCTATGAACCATAAGACCCGGGTTCAAACCCCACTTATTACCATCGTGTCCCTGAGCAAGACACTTAACCATGGGTGTCTCCAGGGGGGGACTGTCCCTGTAACTACTGATTGTAAGTCACTCTGGATAAGGACATCTTATAAATTCTGTAACTGTAAAACGTATTGATGGCATGGGGCAGTGGTGGCCTTGTGGTTAAGGAAGGTTGCCGGTTCGAATCCCGATCCGCCAGGGTTCAGAGGAAGGTTAAGGTCAGATATGTTTTTTTTTATTCCACAACGTGGCATGCTTGTTTTGTTTCTGAGGTTTGCTGAAAATATTATTACTTACTCTATTACTAATTCATTACTCGAATTAAAGGCGTGTAATGCAGCCCATAAATGTTCAGTTTGACTTATGAGAGTCAAAGCAAAGCACCGTCCCCACACGCTGCTCACCAAGGGTGATGGTTACATGCAGGGGACACATTTAGTTGTGTCACCGTGTGCTGTGCTGCAGTGTATCACAATGACAATCATCTTCACTTTCATTCAAGCACCCTCACATGATGCCCTGCAGGACTAATTAGGCAGAGGATTACAGCCAGTCACCTAATTACTGAGTTAGGGAGAGTTAAGATTGGCGTGAAAGAAGGGCAGCGGGGTATCGACAATACAGGCCTCTGATTGGCTGCCGCTGCGGTCACTATTGGTGTTAATATTGCAGTAGGTGTAGATGTGGTGCGGATGGTCAATAAGAACCCTCAGCAGGTGGCGGTCCGGCATGGCCGGTGGTGTTTACTGGTGAAGGGGTCAGTCAGAATAAACAGACGCGCTTCCTAAAGGTCAGGAGTGGCATCGCCTGAAGGCGGATCGTGTTTCAGAGGAAGCTTAAGGTCAGATATGTTTTTTTATTCCACAACGTGGCATGCTTGTTTTGTTTCTGAGGTTTGCTGAAAATATTATTACTTGCTCTATTACTAATTCATTACTCTAATTAACGGCATGTAATGCCGCCCATAAATGTTCAGTTTGACTTATGAGTGTCATAAGGGCATATTTATGACTTGTTGAAAAAAGATGAACCATTTTGGAGACACAATCAATGTAACTCCTCTCCTGATTGCTGTCGAGATTCTAATCCATTTTAAATTAGCCAAATGCAATTAGAAGGAATTCACCATCATCCTTTCATTTCAATTTTGCAATAATTAATCTTCATAACAATGACAAGTCTTCCCTGTGCGGGGGAACCTCTGTCGACTCAGCTGGAATTGTAATGAGATGACACGGATTATCTTGCACGTTGCAGATAAAGAAAACAAGAACCGCGATCATTTCATCACCAAACATTTAAGCTTTGCCTAGAGTGAACGTGCGCCACGTAATTGCTTTCGTTAACTCCCAATTAGACACAAATGAATTCTTGGCATGGTTTTTACAACCTGCTTTATTTCCTCATGCCGGCACAGGGGGGAGACAAACATACAAAGGCTCTTAAACCCCCCCCCAAAAAAACCCATTTGTTTTTAGTTGTTGCGTGACTTGTTGCGTTGCTCCTCTCGTAATGTGACATGCTCTTTTCTGGCGGGCTGAGTAATCCCTCCCAGTTCACTTCATTGTGCTGAAAATGTCCATTAGTTAGTGTGTGCAGGAGGGACTGGGGGGGGGGGGGGGGTTGGCGAGATAAGTAACATGTCTCAGGGAGAAAAGGAGAGGCATGTACTGCGAACCCCGCAACCCTCCAAGTTATTAATCTCAATTGAGCCGCTGGAGATTGTACAGGAGCGATGGCTCCTTCGGAGGCCTCCTTCTAGGGGCTGTTCTGCAGCACGGAGGGGAGGGGAGGGGAGTCCATCACCCCGTCCCTCAGAGCGCGCGCGAGACCAGCAGACAATGACTGCCGAGTTCCAAAGGATAAATCCCCGCCATTAGCCCTGGAGGAATGTGAGAAGCACGGAGAAGGTCGCATTGTTGTCTGAAGTGCATCCTGCTATGTAAATACGGGAGTGGGGAGAAGCAGCCGGGGTCCCAGGATCCACGGACTTCACGGGCACGGCTCATACCGTATAAGGCCCATGCAATGTGTATCCATGTGTTCTTACAAAATGGAGGATAATTTCATGACAAGGGTTCGAAAACATTTTACAGACATTCCATGATGCATACAAATGAGTCAATAGTTTTTATTTCCGACAATTCGACAATATAGGTGCACCTTTTTAAGTAAAGTTACGTGCTAATGCCATGTTTGTTTCAGGCTTGGTCCGAATTAGTGTTTTATATGCAACAATTGTAAATGTAAAGATCAGAAAATCTTAGGAATAAAAAAAGCACATAATTAAAAAAGCCAATGTCCTGGGAACATATAAATGACATATAAAGAAGAATTAGCTTGTGAGACGCGTTAAACAGGTATCGTTCATCTGTGAAAAACCTGCCTGGCCATCACGTAAATACACACACACTTGTACTAATCCAGGACGATTCCCCTCCATCTCTTGTACCTCTCAGCGGTGGAAGTACGTGTCACACACAAGTGTACTTGAAGCGCACTTCTGGGCTGAAATAAAAGCTCGAGGATGAAGGGTACATCCTGCTGGAGGGTGTTTCTCTTTTCCCCGGACAGGTTTAAACAGCAAACATCTCTCCAGTGCTTTAGGTGTGAGGGCGGTCTGCTTTGACCCCAGTCCAGACTGTGCCGGGATCCGGGTCCTCCAGCAGGACTGCACTGCTCCCTCCAGCTGCTCCCTGTCCCTCATGAGTCGGGAGAGGGGAAGTGGGTGGGGTGGGGACGTGCTCCGGGCCGGACGGGCCTGGAAATTTCCGTTGTGTGTTTCAGCCCGTTCCAGGATGGGAGGGGAGTGAGCTGTGAGGCTGGGGTTTTGGGACTTGGCAAGGCGCCCGCCCCAGCAGGAAGCCTGCTAGTTCACATGGACAAAAGCAGCCATGGCTGCTGCTGGGCTATCACAACAACCATCCCCAGCCCCCCAGAGCAGGCTGACTGACTGACTGCGGTCAGTCTTTATCCCGCAGCCCCTCTCGAAAATATTCAAAATCACTGAGCCACACTAGAAGGAAAGCAACAGGTAGACAAAAAACAAAAGTGTCTGTAACTGTGAATAGATAAGTGAGCATAAATTGAGTTTAAGATTACATTTTATTTACATAATTTACAAGTGGAGGATATTTAAAAATATGAAAAAGCTCAGAAACCGAAGTTTGCACATCAGACAGGGCCGATATCGTATAAACACCTTTTGTTGCCAGATAAGTGTATTTAACTCCTTGCTTGGGTGGTTTTATCCTGTTCATCCTTGTGAAAGGTTTGGGTTGGCTTGCATTCACTGCCCTTTTAAGATCATCAGTCCATTGAATTTGTTTGTGAATCACTCCTGTTTGCATTTTCATTTGCAGACTTTAGACACTAAATTTTATGGCAAGCTTTTTTTTTTTTACTGACTCTAACATGGTCATCACCACTCAAGAATCTGCAAAATCATCCTGAAGGTCAATTGCTGAATATTTTAAATATACTGGGGTGCCCAGACTTGTGCATGGTGTTGTTTTCATTTTTTTTTTACTACTGTGCAAAAAGAAGTCATACGCCAGTCTTGCATAAAATGCAGGAAAAATGCATCTTTAATGTCATGCTTGCTGGTGATCATTTCATCTAAATGCAGATTTGCATTCACCATGCAGATTTGATAAGTATAATTTTTGGGCCTACCAACTTGAAGCTACATGTTAATAATTTGTCACAATAAAACTCCTGGAACTCTTACTGGCGAGCACACTGTGGTTTACTTCACCACAGGGTCGCCTCCGTGGATCTAGTTGCAACCATAAATTTGTGAGCCACTGTGCAGTAGTGAAAAATGACACAATGGCATGTCACCTGTATCCTAATGATCAAGAGCACGCTGCAGTGGTGACATGCAGCAAACAGGCGGCCCTCTCATGTGACAAGCAGGGTACAGTAGCACTCAAACGTTAGAAGACGCAGCACATTATTTATTTATGTCAAAGCATGTTTCTTCCGCGACAAGTTTTATAAAAATGGGAAGGCGGAACACAGGAACACAATTCAGCCACACTTTTTGTGTCAAAGCGCATGTCATTCACTAGTAAATATTCAATATGTGTACCATGTATACTGGTATCTGTATAGTTATAAGAATAATATGAGATATTTTGACCAATACTTCAGTCAATTTGTTTAGGTCTATTTGTGCTTTGGAGAATTCAGTATTTCAAAAGTTATAATAATGTCAAAAATATGTCAATAAAGGTGTTACTTGTGGATGTAACATTGACCACTGCATTTGAAATTGAGACTAAGTGATATGACCTATATATCTTTTTTTTTTTTCTCCAATATTTCACCTCTGTTTAAACTACACATAAGGAGCGGTGATAAAACAGAGAGCAGTTGGAGTGGTTGCCATGGTCACCAGAACTGCGCATCTTGTTCCATACCAATAATGCAAAATGCAGTCCTTGCTCGATGTGCATCTTCTGTCAGTGTAGTGTGACATGGTTGCATGTGACCTCGCTGTTTATTTTTGCTGCTGCACCCTGGGAAAATGTTTAGGCCCACTATTACTTGTGGTATGAACAAATTCAAAATACTATTCAAATCCAACAGTGTCTCAGGTATAGTAAAAAAAAATATGGGGCAATGCAACGAATCTGAGGTGACTGAGGAATTAATTATATATGATAATTAACCTATATGAAGATGATGATATGATACTGTATTGTATACTGATATACAATACAGTACAGGCCAAAAGTTTGGACACACCTTCTCATTCAATGTGTTTTCTTCATTTTCATGACCATTTACATTTACATTTACGGCATTTATCAGACGCCCTTATCCAGAGCGACTTACAATCAGTAGTTACAGGGGACAGTCCCCCTGGAGCAATTTAGGGTTAAGTGTCTTGCTCAGGGACACAATGGTAGTAAGTGGGATTTGAACCCGGGTCTTCTGGTTCATAGGCGAGTGTGTTACCCACTAGGCTACTACCAGCCCATTTACGTTGGTAAAAGGCATCAAAACTATGAATGAACACATGTGGAGTTATGTACTTATGTAAAAGGAGAAATAACTGAAAACATGTTTTATATTCTAGTTTCTTTGCTCTGATTACTGCTTTGATCACTCTTGGCATTCTCTCGATGAGTTTCAAGAGGTCGTCACCTGAAATGCTTTTCCAACAGTCTTGAAGGAGTTCCCAGAGGTGTTTAGCACTTGTTGGCCCCTTTGCCTTCACTCTGCGGTCCAGCTCACCCCAAACCATCTGGATTGGGTTCAGGTCCGGTGACTGTACAGGCCAGGTCTCCACTTTTTGTTAAGTACATAACTCCACATGTGTTCATTCATAGTTTTGATGCGCTCAGTGAGAATCTACCAATGTAAATGGTCATGAAAATAAAGAAAACACATTGAATGAGAAGGTGTGTCCAAACTTTTGGCCTGTACTGTATATTTTATTAGAGAAATTGTTCATGTATCAGACACTTTAATATTTAAAATTTGATACTTTAATATTTCTAAACTGAAATTGCACTACGAGAGATTGCACCGCCGTCCCGTTACACGGCATTGCGCGCGAAATTCCGGCGCCGGATGTTTTCGAGGCGGCCGCGTTAATTGATAACAGGTCCGCCACTTCCGAAATGCGGAGTTGTGGCGGGAAAGGTGCGGGGCCACCTGTCACTTCTCTTCTTCCTGCGCTCCTAGCCAATGGCCATCTCGTTTACACGGTGCCAAGAACAAATATAATCTTTCTCTTTTTTTTTTTTTTGGTTGCTGCAAATGTTTGGCTTGGCAGCTGCTGGTTCCTCTCTGCAAGAAGAAAGCCATTGGTTCATTACTCTGCAGGAAAAAAAGAAAAGCGGGACAGTTACAACGGGTGGTGTGGTGGGCGGGAGGGGGGCTCTCTTTGATCTTTAAATACCCTCTAACATTAAAACCACACTCACTTGCTTTGATTCCCCCTTTTGCCCAGCGACCTAGCAGATGCGACAAAGGTACAAAATCTGGATGAAAAATTCCAGACGCTCCCTTACGTTCGCGCTTGCTCGAGAGAGCACCTACCCATTCTGCTCCGCTTCGCCATCTGTCCCTTTCTTCCATTTCATACGAACAACGGATAATCGCCCTTCGCCTCCACCACCCAGCGTTCCCCCTTCTCGGCTCCGTCTCGGCTCCCTCTCCACCCCCCTGTTCGCCCCGGAGCCGGGGCCGCACGATGCAGACGCTCCCTTGGCCGAGCCTGCTTCGCCCCCTCCCCCACCAGCCCAGCTCCTGTTTCACTCAAAGATGGCGTCAGCTCCGGAGCCGCTGGTCTCTGGCTGCATTTTCGGGCTTGTTGTTGTCTGTGTTTCGCGTGGATTCTGGCCCGCTCTCCGCGGCGACTCGACACGAAATCCGGGTGAGTGGCGGACAACGCGGGGCGGACGAGGCGGGCCCCGCTCGCTCCGCCGCCCGCGAACGCGACCTGGAGCCCCGCGTCCTGCCTTTCTGGGAACCGCGAAGAGGCAGAGGGAAAGGGGTACGGAGGGAGGGAAGGAGAGGAGGGGGCGAGCGAGCCGAGGCCTACCCCGCTCCAGCGGCCTTGTCTCCGCCGCACCGCAGCCGCTACGTGGGAGGGCGGGCGAGCTAGGGAGGAAGCGGGGGGCGGGAAGCCGTGTGGAAGGACGCGTCTGGCGGGGAGGATCTTCACTCTTGGCCGAGGCCGAGGCGGGCCGTGCGGCCGTGAAAATCGGAGTCCCCCGCCTTCGGTCCCCAGATCGTTCCGGGGTTGTGCGGCCGCGTACTTCGCGGCGGACCTTCGTTTTAATCTGATGCGTTTAGTATTTTTTTTGTTTTGTGCATTTTGGCAGAGACGCGAAGCCCCTCTGGCCGGCTCGCCTGTTATTGTTTGTCAGCCCGGCCGCCGTGTCGGGTCACGTCACGGCGTGATCGTGTGGATGCGCTGTGCGTGTTTTTTTATTTTTATTTTTTATTAGTATTTTTTATTTTTTTTTTGCCGCTCGCAGGAGACCCGAGCGCACGCTGCTGCTATTTCAGGCGGCGGCGGGAGGGGGCTGGACGGCCGGCCGCCAAGTAACATCCAGTTCGCGGGAAGACCGGAGCGACGTAAACAGTGCCGCGCCATGTGGGGGCTGTAGTGGCCGCGGAGCCCCGTTTTACACAACGTTCCGTGGCTTGTGTCGGTTCTGCTGTTTCTGCGTGAAATGTGATGCTAATGCACAAAGTTCTGGTGCTTTTCTGCGTGCATGGATTTAAAGTGTTTCGTAAAGTGTTACAGGGACAGTCCCCCCCTGGAGAAACTTGGGGTTAAGTGTCTTGCTCGGGGACATAATGGTTTTACGTGGGGTTTGAACCTGGGTCTTCTGGCAAGGCTACTACCAACCCAGCGAAGTTGGGCCATGTTGATTTGGTGTAGCTACGTGGTGCAGCGGGACGTTTGCTGGAAGTTGTCCCATCTGCAGGTTTTGAAGTTGGAAGGCCGTGTGTGTGTTTTGTGTGGGACGCAGACCCGCAGGATCCGGCAGGGAGGGGTTCCACCATAATTACAGGGGCCCGAAACTGCACAAGCCCGCCGTGTAGTTTTGCCGGGCATATTTCTCTGGAAATGTTCACAGGACTGTTTTCGATTTATTTATTTGTTGGTGACACTTTGAAGGGTTTTGGGTGTTTTTGCCGCTACTGTGTCTCCCCCCCCCCATCTGATGCTGATTTTGATTTTTTTTTCCTCTCCCCACAGGGTGCTGAGGCGTTATGAAAATGACGGCGATCGTCTCTCCCCATTCCCTGAGTTGAAGGATCTTCTCCATGTCGGACGTGAGGCGGTCGGTCGGATGCTGAGAGAGGACGATTAAGGACGAGGAGCGGGACTGCTGGACACTGTCCCCCCCCCCATAACTAGCGTGGGCAGTTTACCCACTTCAAGAAGCCTGTCCACAACCCCGCAAAGTTTCACAGCACTACGGCTCAGCTTATTTCTCCCCCCGCAATGGTCCGGTCGCCGGGCGGTGGAGACTGGTGGCTGCCGTGAGGAGGTCGGCGCGGCCGTCGTGTCCAGGACATTGTTCCGGGCTCATCCCGCCCCGCTGGGAGAGGGTAGCTGGTGGGACGGGCTGTGGTATTCTAATTTTTTTGGGGGGGTGGGTTGGCGGGGAGGGTCTATGCTATGGTGAGCTGCTCCCTGCCTGGCCGCTCTTACCCAGACTCTGAGGGACTCTCTGTGCGGCCCCAGGACAAAGGATAGCCTCCAGGTGGAGGAAGAGGAAGACGACTAGGCGGCGGCGTGAGGGCCGAGGCTCCCGGTGCAGTTGTGTCGCCAGGCCGTCGCCGGCACGCACGCAGCTGCAGCCATGGTGAAGCTGGCCAACCCCACGTACACCAGCTGGATCCTGGAGGCCATCAAGAAGGTGAAGAAGCAGAAGCAGCGGCCCTCCGAGGAACGGATCTGCAATGCCGTGTCCATGTCCCACGGCCTGGACCGCAAGACGGTCCTGGAGCAGTTGGAGCTGAGCGTGAAGGATGGCTCCATCCTCAAAGTCTCCAACAAGGGGGTCAACTCGTACAAGGACCCCGAAAACCCAGGCCGCCTGGCTTTCCAGAAGCCCCGCGGAGGGGGCGGAGCCTGCGGCGGCGGCGGCGGCACCAACAACAACAGCAGCATCAGCATCAGCAGCAGTGCTAGCGCTTTAAAAAAGCCCGGCCTGGACTGGAACAAACTGATCAAGCGCTCGCTGGAGGGGCTCCACGAGCCCGGCGGCTCGTCCCTGAAGAGCGTGGAGCGCTTCCTGAAGTGCCAGGCGGACGTGGCGCCCTACCTGTCGGGCACCGGCTCCATGGGGCCCGAGGTGTTCCACCAGCAGCTCCGGCTGGCGCTGAAGCGCGCCGCGGCCCACGGCCGCGTGGCAAAGCAGGGCCCCCTGTTTCGGCTGGTCAGCCGGGGCTCCCAGCCGGACGGGACGGGGCGCGTCTCGCTGGACTCGCTGCCCCCGGTCCGCCTGCTCCCGCACGAGAAGGACAAGGTAACCCACGCCGAGACGGCGGCCCCGCGTCTTTGTGTGGAAGTAAACGCGTGGATCGTTCCTGTGTGGAAACGGCGTCTGGCTCCGGTCGAAATTTCGCTCCGATGCCTCGTCCATGCGCTGGGATGGTTTTGTGAAGCGATGTGTGTTGATGTGTTTGTGGAAAAAAACGGCAGAATTTTGGAGCGGTCCGACGCCTTGGAGTGGCCGTAAAATGCGCGAGGCTGCGGCTCTGGGCGGCGCGGCGTACGCGCGATTTGCATTAAGGTTACCCGGCACAAGGTCAAATTTACCCCGGCAGCAGCAGCAGCCGCCACCTCTGGAGTCAAACGGGTGTCGTGCGGCGGGCCAGCGTGAGCGGGGTCGTCTCCTCGCGCCCGCCTTTTTTGAGTGGCGGCTCGTGTGGCGTATTTTTTTCCCCTCCCCGGTCCGTGGGCGGCTGCCAGGGCAGAGCTCCAGCCTGCAGCTCCAAGACGGAGAGCGGGAGGAGGAGGTCAGGGAAGGAGGTCACGTGGTGCTCCGCATCCTGCCGAGGCTGGAGACCAGCTGCAGGGCTGCTCCCTGTCAGGAGCTGTCAGGAGACGGGAGGGAGAGAGAGAGAGAGAGTGTGAAGCAGGAAGGGAGGGGAGAGAGAGAGAGAGAGAGAGAGAGAGGCCAGAATGTGTGGAAGGGAGGGGAGCGGCATCGTCACTGCTGGTGCCAGTGGAAGGGGCTCGGCAGACGCATGCTCAGAGGCGTGCAGCGTGGAGGCGCAGCGGCAGACACGCAGGCGACAGGCGCTGGAGGACACGCCCACTGGCGTAACCTGATCGACAGCCAGTTGGGCTTCAGAACGTCTATAAAACATATGGTTCTTACCCGCACACACACACACACACACACACACACACACACACTACTATCACATCAGACATCAGCCAGTTCAGTCGTTTTTGATCCTGCGCGATCGTGATTAACTTTGGGACCGATGCAGTCTATAAGCGCGCGCCGTGGATTTCCGGTTTTCGTACATATCGCTGGTGTTTCATTTTACATTTACAGCATTTACCAGACGCACTTATCCAGAGTGACTTAGTCAGTAGTTACAGGGACAGTCCCCCCCTGGAGACACTTAGGGTTAAGTGTCTTGCTCAGGGACACAATGGTAGTAAGTGGGGTTTGAACCCGGGTCTACTATTACCAGCTACTACCAGTGTTGTCAGCGGTGAACAGGTTTTATTTTTTTGAGAGCCGTTGCGCTCGGCAACATCTTTCCAACTCTGTCTTGGTTCTGATTTAAAATACAGGTTTCATCCACCAATCAGCCGCAATATTAAAACCACTTACAGGTGACGTTATCAACGTTGATCATTTGGTTACCACGGTGTTTCTGATGCTGATGTTGGAAGTAATGTAAAAAAAAAAAAAATCAACTCTCAGATACTAAAATTTTGTGTCTATTTCAATATCAGTTATGACTGGTATCGATGCTTAATCCACGTTTGCATCGTGGAAATCTCCCGCATCGTTTCAGCAGGCATCGCAGCGGACAGCCCCTCCCCCGGGCTACCTGGAGGACCCAATGTTTACTTTAAACTTGGCAGCGGGCGCAAGCAGTTCCGACTTTGATGCTGCCGTACCAAGCTTGCTAGGAAAATGTAAAACGCAAGAGCGCTGTCTTAGCAGTATTCCGGATGTCAGACCCAAAAGATGCGGGCAAGATGCGTTTTTGCCCAATTAACACGCTCCGAATTACACGCAGCATTTCCACAGGAGAGTAAAGTTGTTGTTCAAGCGTAATGTGAATACTTTAATGCCTCAGTCAAGCAATACTGTTGAGGAGAGTTAGCCGTAAGATTCGCTGTGTCTTTGTTGCTCTTCATGCTTTACTACTGTGTAATTGCACGTTTGGCTCAGAAACATTAAAATACATTTGTTCATTTATTTATTTATAGATGAATTTATTATCTATATACGCCTAGTTGGAGGTAGGGTCAAGATGGTGACGCATCTCAGGTACTGCAGGGTCGAGGGAAAGGACTTCCAGTGAAACCTGCCTGTGAAGGCAAGCGCGTCCGCTCCGATCCCACGGACCAGCTAGTCCTCCTGCTGTTTGTGCTAAAAAGGTGTCTGCGCACACAGAGCGTTAGAACTGGACCGTGGAGTCTCTCCGGAGCGTGTGAATGGCGCTAGGATGCGCTCTGTAGTCAAGTCAAGGCAGGTCGCACCACGTGCACTGGGATGGCCAGACTGCAGTGGCCTCTTAACCCAGGATCACGTGTCCTGCCAAACTGCAGAAAAATGTCCCCGAATTTCAGCCTTGTCTGCTGGTCCCAGGGCAACTTGAGAGGCATTATGGGAGTTCAGGTGGCACGTGAGGCATCTACGCAGTTTTATTCCAGTGCGGTGTTGGAGCTGTATGCCCTGGTGTATATTGGTAAAAGTTTGTTGTGTAATCCGATGCAAGCATGGGGTTCAAAAAAAAAATATTTTTTTTTATTATTATTTATTATTTTTTTTTAATTAATGCAATTGCTCATTTGTAGTACATTGGACACTGGAGTCTTATTTATGCTGAAATGGATTGGAGTTTTGGTTTATTTTGGCCCTTTATTCCTGTAAACCGGGGCTCTTGTGTGGAGCGGACGTCACCCAGCGTTCGTGTTTATTAAGTGGAATTAGAATTTTACTATTTGCTCAGTTGTTGCCTGTGTTTTGCATGCTTGCGTGCCTTTGTGACCTCGTTCCACGTTTGACTGCAGGGTTGTGCGAGGGAAGCTCATTAGCAACACGGCATTAGCAACGGAGCTAGGAAGTGGCTTTAAAAAAAAAACACACACAAATGGATAAACTCTGATCTCATTGTGGAAGATTTGTGTTGCCGATGCCCGAATTAGCACGTGGAACCGCCCCATTCACACGGGCGGCCAGACGCCCGCTCTCGCTTTCTCATTTAATAGGGGGTCATTGCCAGGCCACGTTGGGGGGGGGGTGAGTCAAATCGAGGTCATGGATATATAGATGGCTGGAGCTCAGCTCTTTTTCGGGCCGGGCTGATTTGGTTTTGTGTTTGAGTTGGTGGCGAGCGTCGCCCTCCGTCACAGCTGTCCCCAGGCGGGTCCGTCTCCGGTCACGGCGGGACGTGCGAAACTCGACCGCCAGCTGACCCCAGCCAGGGGTTGGTCGTAAGGCTGGTTACTCGCCCATAAGAACCGCGACTGTCGGAGGAACACGGGCAGGAATTCAGACGGCCACAGCACCTCGATTACGTGTCTTGTGTAAAATCTGTCCCCTCGTGGTCTTTTTTTTTTTTCCGTTTGTTTTCTACAGACTGTCTTGCTGAAGTCGAGAACAAGGTGCCCACGAGTAGCACAGCGGTGGCGGACGTGCGGTGAACTCGGGGTCACGACCCCCCGCAGACAGAGAGAGCGTGTTCATCACCAGAAACGTAATAATGTCTGATGTGGTCCAGATTATTATTATTTTTTAACCTTGTTTCGAGATCTTATCTCACAGTTATGGCATATTAAAGAATGGCATATTTAAATGTGAAGGATGAAACGACGCATGGTCACAGGTGTTGGAGAATCACCAGTTAATTTATTCATCACCAGTCCTGGGTGAGTGATATCAGGCAAATATGACAATGGGACCTGGGCGTCAGAGCTGCTCGTGCCACTGCAGCTGCCGGGTGGGTGTGGTCTGTGGAATAGCAGGAGCTTTTATGCAAGGTCACGGTCTTCTGTGGTAACTTCCTGCCTGACTTACTCTGGTGTCATCTATTCGAAGGACTGTAACTAATCCGTTATTCAATATCCTGCGCTTGGCCATGTCTGTGGAGGTTGACCGGTCTTTCCTGTTCCGGCACAACAGTGAGATGGTGGTCTTATTTAAATTAGCCATGATGCATAATATTGCTTTTATGCATCTTGATTAAAACTTTGTCTGTGTAAGTCATGCAATATATGATTTTTTTTAAAAATTCAATAATCCTTTTTTTTCTCCATCTGTTGGTTAGGTACCAAATGGCAAAATATTAAGAACATTCTAGTGTTTTTGAGTGTGAATTTTGTCTCATCATTTGTAATTGAAGTCGTATTGAAACCAGCTATTTTGTTTAGGTTAATGTCTGATTTAATAATGATTGCCCACCATGATTGTGAGCACTAGTGCATCTGGCAGCCATGACTTTGTGACAGACATGACAGAGTTCCATGCAGTAATTGCCTCATCACTTGATGGGGCTTTAATTCCCGTCAACCATCCTGCACAGTCATGGCCAATAATTGCTGTGCGCTAACTACGCCCGTGCACCAGCTGCGTGGAGGGAAATGTCCTTGTTAAAATGCTCACTTTATTGAGTCGTACCAGGTACCGTACTGTGCTGGTTCTAGAAGTGTCAGGCTGTTGTCAGAAACAAGCCGATAAAATATAAATCTTGGAAGGCAATTTGTGGACTTATTTCTTCTGGAGAACATGTAACTGTACATTGTTATTGAATAATGGGCCCAGTCCCCAGGATCAAACCCCACTTACTACCATCTTGTCCCTGAGCAAGACACTTAACCCTGAGGGTCTCCAGGGGGACTGTCCCTGTAACTACTGGCTGTAAGTCGCCCTGGATAAGTGTCATAAAACGTCATAATCCGTTTGCTTCTGACGAGACGTGGACTGCATAAGGTATGTGTTTTGATTGCGCTTGTGCGCTCTGTGTGCACGGTACACAGTCCCCTTGGCACTTGTCTCACATTCATGTTTATCCCTTTAGAAATGTCGGAACAACATGTCAGGTCGTATCATGGCAATATTAAAGCTTGAACGCTTTCAGGCTGTGTGTGTGTGTGTGTGTGTGTGTGTGTCAGCCCTGCCACATGATCAATGTGTTTGTAGTGCAGGGCCGAGTTGGGTGGGGGGGGGTTGTAGTTCGGCGAAAGATGGCTCCTCATGTTAATGAGAACCTTGACTGGAGTCATGGCACAAGGACGGTGGGGACAACGTCTCTCTCTGCTGCTGCTCCTCCTTCCCCTCGTTTTTCTTCATGTGCTTGTTCTCTCCCTTCATGCTGTCACTTCGTCAGCTATAACTCATTGCTCTCCAGACATGAATTACATGACTAATAATCTAATTACAATAGATTATTGTTATTTTGACAATAACTCACACCGTAGTGGCAATGTGGCAATGTTGTTGGCGAGACCTGCACTTGGAATCAACTGATGCGTCAAGCCATGAATGGGTCACGTCTGAGTCGCTCATTCGATCCTATGAAGTCCTATAAATTCCGAGGTGGAACGTCCCTGTTGAGCCTGTAGTGTGTAGGTACAGTTCCGGCGGAACCGGCCGGAACTAGATAGAAGACTAGCTGGCCTGAATTGCTTGCTTGTGCCCAGGTGTAATGGACCACGCCCCGTGAAAAGCAGGTGCGGTAGGAGCAGCAGAGCCACCTGCCTCAACCTGAAGCGTGCCGCACGCTGACAGGACTCAGTCCGAGGAGCAAAGGCTCTATATTTAGACTAAAGGAATTTCCATGGCTTTTGTTTTTGCGGAAATGCTCAATCTCTACCGTTTAATGTGCTGGAAAATTAGCACCTCTGTTGCAGAGCATCACAGAGCGGAGGGAATTTTGTTTTATGATTTTGGAATGTAAAAAAACAAATAAAAATAAATTAATTATTGAAGTTCCGTCTGAGGGAAGATGGTGCTGTGCAAAACACAGGTAGCAAGTGTTGTGTTGAGATGTGGGAACAGCACCACTGTCAGTGGTTTCAGGATGAAAACAATATTTTGGAATGGATAACCAGCAACAATCAGAAGCAGAAATATAAAAATGTCTTTTATTTTAAAAGTGGTAACAAACTTAAAATCATAATCACGTGTCCGTGTGCATGCTTTTGGAAATAGTTTATTGGGACATGAGTGATATTTGAATATTGTCTCTAGTGTGGACTGGGTTCTACATTGAAAGACACTACTGAGGAATTGTAATATTGGCAACGGTCTGTCTGTCCTCTTTTATTAATGTATTTATTTATTTTTTACGGGCAAGCAGGGTTCCTGCACACGGTGAGAGTCACAGGGAAATGAACCCAATAAATCACCCGTGCCGGCCTGTCTCATCTCAACCTGGACCTGCGCAGTCAGCCAGGAAAACCCCGCGCTCAGTACCTGCCCCGGCCGCGCTGTTTTATCACCCTCTTCTATCTCCTTTTCCTTATTTATTTATTTATTTATTTATCTCTCCCCCCATCCCTGAGCATCTACCGCTGCCGTTTCTACCTGTTCCTCTTTTCACACACTGACAATTAAGCTCGGCCTTTCAGAGCCACTGGCGAGAATCCATTTTCTCACGTTTCGCTAGCCTCTCCTCCGCCACGCCGGCGTGAGATTGTGTGTGTGTGTGTGTGTGTGTGTGCACGTGCTCGTGTTTGAGGCTCGTCTTGGGTGGTACGCCGGTGGATCTGCTGAAAGATTAATGGCGCAGTCGAAACGCATGTCAGATGCTACGCTGCGGATTGAGCATCTCGCCGCCTCTGTGGCCCTTTGAAAATGAACCTTGCTTTCGTCTCTGGAGGAACGCTGCGTTCTGCCTCCACGCCACATGTGTGCAGGAGGATGAGCGCCTTGGCCTGGTTATATAATTTAACCCTTTATACCGGCTACCACGACCTATGAGCATGTTCACCTTTATTCAACGTTAACGTTTAAAAATGGAATCAAAGGACCATGATGTTCACATCACAATATAGATCATGCCACTGCCATTCTTGTGCTGGTGAAGGCGTCTCGTGCTTCAACCATTTTATGTATTCACCGTGAAACTGCGTTATGCCACAGGCACCGTGCAACATCGGTGTTCAATACTGGGTTTTTACATTCACTGTCAGCCAAACCGTCCTAAAGCACCATGTTACCCATACTGGCCACAGCTCAATGCATTCCTCTGAGATCTTTCAGAGATCATAAATGATAGATGCAAAAAATAAACAAAACAAACAAACTATGATTTTAGAGTCTGTGGTGTTGCTAAGCAACATCATTCAGTGAGAAATCGGAAAAATATCAAATGTTTCAGTTTATGTTGTGGCAACTTTACTATATAAAGTATATTTATATGCAAATATCTATTGTTACGTTTTATTTTGGTAACTGTGGGCAGGATCATAGCAAAAAACTTTATCCCAATACTCATGTAGTTTTTTCTGAGGAGATTATGAATGGTTATATGTATTGACCAGTCTTGGTGTTTTGTGTCTGCTGTGTCCTTGACTGGGACAGTGCTGAGCTGTACAGTACGGAGGGAGTTGGACTATATCGACACACTGCCAGGGATCTGTGTGGAAGGAGCAGGACAATGACTCCGTTTGAGGGGAAATTGACTCTCTCTCTCTCACCGTCTTTCAGCCTGTGGCCGAACCCATTCCCATCTGTAGCTTCTGCCTGGGGACCAAAGAGCAGAACCGTGACAAGAAGGCCGAGGAGCTCATCTCCTGCGCAGACTGCGGTAACAGCGGTAACTACCACTTCCACCACACCACCATTACAGTATGTATACAGTACAGTATTTCAGGATGTCCTGCCAGGCGCTGACCCTTTACCTTCCCATCGTTCCCCTCTCCAGGCCATCCGTCCTGTCTGAAGTTTTCCCCCGAGCTCACGGCGAGGGTCAAAGCCCTGTGGTGGCAGTGCATCGAATGCAAGACCTGCAGCAACTGCCAGGACCAGGGCAAAAATGCAGTAACTACCTTCTTACTACTACGATAGTTTTTTTTTTTTCTATATGCAACTGAATATACAATTTAATTTACATCACGTTTTACCCGTTGTTTGTAATAGCCTGGTTGGTGGGCTTAGTTAAAAAAAACGTTAAACCCCCTAGACACTTTCCTCAAGGGCATGTGAAACGGTGATGGTGCGTTTTAAATGTATAATTGTGGCTTGCATCTGAGAAATATTCTTTTTATAGCACCAGTCTGGCACTGGAAATATTAATTATTAGTCATTAAGCTTGTAGCAGTACCTCCGCTTTATCCCTGGGGAACGGTACATGGATCAGCTGTACTCGGTGCAGCATTTGTGATTTTGTGTTTACTGAGCGAGTGTGGAGTTGATACGCTGGTATTGGCTCTCTGCTACGCTGCATTCATTTTCACCTTTTTCTAGTACAGACTAACGGCACGTCTAGGTAGGGGAACGTTCCGGGGCTGACTGTGTGTTTGGTGTCTGTTCCTGCAGGACAACATGTTGTTTTGTGATTCCTGTGACCGAGGCTTCCACATGGAGTGCTGTGACCCCCCACTGATGAGGATGCCAAAAGGTTTGCGCCTCCTTTCCCAAAAACACACCCCTGAGGGGCTGCAGTTCCTCTAAAGCTGCCCTAATGAAAGTAGCACATTGTAAAAGCAGCCATTGGCCATGTAATTAGAGTAATCAGGATTAAATTGTTAATGCAGTTTTTTTTTCCGTCTTGGTCTGGCAGGCATGTGGGTCTGTCAGATCTGTCGGCCGAGGACAAAGGGAAGAAAGCTCTTACACGAAAAAGCAGCACAAATCAAAAGGCGCTATAATGCTCCTCTGGGGCGGCCCAGAAACAGGTACCGTACCCCACTCTCTTACACCTCGCACGAAACTCCAGAAGCTGTGCCCCGTCTCTGAATATATATTATACGGAAAGGAAGGTCACACAACTGCTTCCCTTTCGTACAAACACTTTTCGCCGATGACTGAAAACGCGTCGTGTGTAGAATGTAGGGTGTGTCGTGAATATGAAAATGAGTTTATTTATAATAGGTTAAGTTTGTTGACTCTGGTCCTGGCATGTGTGCAGGTCCAAACGGGCCTTTAAAAAGTTCCGTGCCGCCGGTGGTCGGGGTCGTCGGAGGCGGGGAGGCGTGCCAATGGACCGCCACTCCAACGGCTCGTCTTCGCCGCACTCCTCCTCCAGCTCCTCCTGCGAGGGTTACCCTGGCGACGATCGCATGCTTTTCTCCATGCGGGAGGACGACTCTGAGCCGGGCGGCCTGTGCTTCAACAAGAAGACCAAGGGCCTGATCGACGCACTCAGCAAGTTCTTCACGCCCTCGCCAGATGGCCGCAAGGCGCGGGCCGAGGTGGTGGACTACTCCCAGCAGTACCGGATCCGCAAAAAGTCCAGCCGCAAGGGGGAGCTGGAGGACCGGATGGGGGGTAGGAGTTTAGTACCCAGCACGGCTTCCGTGGCGAATCCAGGTAGTTCTTTCCTTTAACGGACCACCTGCTTCCATCTCTCGCAGACAATCAGGAGTGCGGGGATGACTGCCATGAAGACGAAGACAAGCTGCCCGGGCACGAGAACCTGACAGAAAAAGACATTGAGCTCTTCAGACACATCCAAGATTTGGCACTAAAGGTGGGTGTTTGAGGGAGAGAATGCTTGATGCGTGACCACACTGTTGTCAATATTTAATACAGGAATGCACCTGAGGCTTCGATGATCGCACCGTTCAACATGGATTTGCAAATTTTTTTGCAATCTTGAAAACTATATTTAAAAATAATATGTCAATTCCAAAAGGTTAATTGCATTTAAATATTGCTTCTTTCAATGGTCCGAGTGTAGCTAGCAGAAGGCCATGGTGGGACAGATGGCTTCTATAATCTCTCCAATGTCACGGAATTTATCACAATGTACTGAGCTGGATGGTTTTGAAGTAAAATGAATTTAAAAAGTTACTGTTTGGCTAAAGCTGGTTAAAAGATACAAGTGCACACTTTGTGGAAGTGTCACACAGAAGTTAAAAGCATAAAATAATAATAATAAAAAGCTGACTTTCAGATCGAAGTGTGGTGTGACTTTTGGTAGAATTTTTTGCCCTCAAGGATGCACATAATGTACATTAGTAGACTTTCCTTTCCACTGTGCAGACAAGGCTGTGTACCTCAAAAATCTAACCACATCTAACACCCTGACAGAACGATTGTGAGACTGCTGTCCCCAGAGCTGTCTCTTCCTCGCGCCACAAGCTACGGAAAATGACACGCTGTCAAACGATTATCAGTTCAGCGTCCCAGTGAATGGGAGAGAGATGCCGGTGACATTCTTCTTCTGACTAGCTGGTACCTGTCTGACTGCTGGAGGGAAGGAACAGACAAAATGAACCCACTCTGCAAATTCAACGTAATGTGCACTAGTTAACACCGTTAAATGGCACAAGGGTGTCAAATATCCTTTGAAGTTTAAACGGGTGAAAAAAATCTGGGAACTTTCCATGGCAATTTATAGGAATGTGTCTGTATTAATGGGAACCGACTGGGAATTTGGGGTAATTCATGCAAACTTAATAATATATTAACATAAACAGGAGCATCCAAATGTGTCATAGAGAGCAGGGCAGAAACCTTTTGCGTTGGGTCATTGTTAGTGGCTGCAAACCTACAATTCTACAGATTTCCTGTTAATTCCCATGGGAATTTTGCAGAATCCTGCAACTCCAGTTGCAACAGCACAGAATAAGTTCTGCCCTGGCTCATCTTTCTGGTGTAACTGACAGGCGAGACGTGTTTTTCGGGAAGAGAGAGAGAAGCCTCTTTGCCGTTTGTTTGCAGGAGGCTTAGTGCCAGTGGGATGAGGGGATCTCCTCGTCGGCCTGTCGCAGTGAGCATGTGGTTACCAGCTTGTGGCAGATGCCTGAAGTTTCTGCTCAGGACTGATCAGGGAGCTAATAATAATCTCCTGAATTGGAGTCTAGGAACCACATTGCTTCTGCTTGTGTGTGTGTGTGTGTGTGTGTGTGTGTGTGTGTGTTGAGGGGGTGTGCGAGTCGTGCACACACCATGCTCTGGCTCTCTTAAATAGGGGGGTGCCAAAGCGCCGTAATCCCCGGCCTGTAATCTGTCTGTCTGTTCGTTGCTCTCTTCTCTTAATTCTCCATGGCAAACCTGCCCTTGGCCTGATGTCTGTTTACCCTCTCCTTCACCTCGACAGAAAGTGGGGGTGACCAGACCCCCAGATCCACAGATGCGCTGCCCATCTGTCATCGAGTTTGGGAAGTATGAGATCCAGACGTGGTACTCCTCACCCTACCCTCAAGAGTACAGCAGGTAACCATACTTATGCACTAGGACGCTTTTTAAAATGTGAAAATTCTTTTCACAATCGTATCAATCCAAAATAAATGACCTTCTCGTCTGTTATTGCCTTCCAAGACTCCCCAAGCTCTACCTGTGTGAATTCTGCCTGCGCTACATGAAGAGCCGCAGCATCCTCTATCAGCACATGCGAAAGTGCAGCTGGTTCCATCCTCCAGCCAACGAGATCTATAGGAAGGATGATGTGTCTGTGTTTGAGGTGAGGAAGAGGACCACGCAGCGCGCCCATCCGCTAACCGCGCTGCCTCGGTTGCTGCATGCACTCACTTCCTGGCCCTCGCACACTTCGTGGAGGAAACAATCAGATTTCAATCGCTGGACTTCTCAGGGTTCGGTTGGAGCATCAAATCCGTGAAGACCGTGAAGGGGGAGGGTTTTTTTTTTTTTTTTTTTTTTTTTCTGGCACTGTGTCATCCAGCACACAGCTGGTTTCACACTCTGTTTTCTCGGGCAGGATGAGCAACAGTCGTCATAGAAAGAAAAAAAAAAAAAACGTCGCAGAGAGAAAGTGATACTAAAGAGTTCCCCTTCTCTCAGTGGAGCCAACTGCGTGAATTTTCAACATTCGTCGCACATTGACCCAGTGGGCAAGGCTGGCACACTGCCACCGGGCTCCCAAGAGAAGGAGAGTGAGATAGAGAACAGAGTTTTTATCTTTACCTGAAGTAATGTTTTGTGGGAAATTCTGGCATTTACTGTAGTTGGGAGGTACAAGAATATATATATATATATTTTTTTTACTTAAATAATTACTCACATGTGAGACACAGCCAGGTTATGTGAGGTGAAAAGCAGAGACATTACAATCAGAGACACTCCTTAATATTAAGGTCCACTCCTTAATATTAAGTTAAACGATGATTTTTAAGCAGTATGATTTTACTCTTGTATGCTAAATTGTTTAAATATGACTAATTGCTTATGAAAAGGCATTTTGTGGGTAATTATCTTGCTATGGCCTAATGACTATCTATTGCACATATAAGAGAAAAAAAATACTGCCATATGTACTCTCATTGATGCCTCAATGATACTAATCGATGCATCGTCATGACATTGGCTAATGGACACGTCTGTTCCACAGGTGGATGGGAATGTAAGCACAATATACTGTCAGAACCTCTGCTTATTGGCTAAGCTCTTCCTGGACCACAAGACCCTGTACTACGACGTGGAGCCTTTTCTTTTCTATGTGCTCACGCAGAATGACGGCAAGGGCTGCCACCTCGTAGGCTACTTTTCTAAGGTAGGGCGGTCCGCTAATCGCTTACTGCATAACCCGCTTCGGCCTCGACGCTTTTTGTGTTTATTTTGTTCCACGCTTGTCTGTTTTAGGAAAAGCACTGTCAGCAGAAATATAACGTGTCCTGCATCATGATTCTTCCGCAATATCAGCGAAAGGGCTATGGACGCTTCCTCATTGACTTCAGTATGCTTTTATTTTTAACCAGAGAGGGCATTCTTAGCCCCCTTTTAGCCCACCTGAATTTCGTCCACTTAAAACATGTTCTTTTGCCTGCAGGTTATCTGCTGTCGAAGCGGGAGGGCCAGCCGGGGTCCCCTGAGAAGCCGCTGTCGGACCTGGGGAGGCTGTCCTACATGGCCTATTGGCGCAGCGTGGTGATGGAGTGCCTGCACGAAATCCGCGACAGGCAGATCTCCATCCGCTGGCTGAGCAAGACGACGGGCATCTGCCCGCAAGACATCACAGCCACCCTGCATCACCTCAACATGCTGCAGCAACGAGGAGACGGGTGAGGAAGGCAGAATGCACTGACATGCACGTTACTCTTAAAAACTCACGAGGCCCCCTAGTTGTCCAAGCGCTCTGCATTCAATTATAGTGAAGTCCCTACTAGACCTGAACTTAAATAAAGGTTTTCATAAGGATGCTGAACGAGGACATGCCATCACACCTCCCAATCAGACCATCAGAATGTTCACTGTTGTCTTTTTGGTATACTGGTCATTGCACAGTCTATGCACAGTGCATAGCCACTACCAATGATGACTGTGTTTTTATGTTGTCATTGAACATAAATATCATTGCCTTCATTATAGCATGCTTGCTTTTTTTTTTTTTAAACTAGCCTTATTCTTTAATTCTATTTAATTTTACCTGTAATTCTATTTTATTTATTGTTATTATAACTATTACCATACACAGCACAGAATGGTTCAGGATGCATTTCACTGCATGTTGTACTGCAATTACTGTGCACATGACAAATAAAAATCTTCATGATGCCTACCTTATTAAACAGAAATGACACGATTTGATGGCAGGATAAACGCTTCCTGTCCCAGTGGTGCACATGACTGGGTGATGTAATATGTGTGTGTTTGCAGACTGGTCCTGATGCGGCGGGAGAAACTGGTTTCAACACACATGGCCAAACTAAAAGCCAAGCCACGGCAGCTAGAGGTGGACCCCGACTGTCTCCGTTGGACACCGGTCATAGTCACCAACACAATGGTGTCAGAAGGGGAGGGTGATGAGGATGAGGAGGAAGATGAGGACGGCGAGGAGAAAAACTGCAGAGAGGTGACAAATATTAATACTGTTGTACCTTTTAGACAACAAACTTAACAAAAGAGTGCAATATTTTTTTCTGTCATATTGCTTGATTTAATTATCTTTTATCATTTAAAACCCAGATCAAATCCACCCACAAAAACTCTCCACTTTCCTGGCACGTGCGAGGAGAGAGAGATGAAGAGGGAGAGGAGGAGAGGAAGTGCTTCTCAGCATTTCCCAAACAGAACTCTACATCTTCATCTCCTGTTCAACGTCCATCTCCCAGCCCACACCAGCCTCATGTCCCCACCAACGGCGAACGGAGAGGCCGTGGACGGCCACCCAAAAACTGGTCTTGGCTTAAGGGCAAAGACGGTCCGCGACCCGGAAGGCCGAGGAAAATCAGACAAGAGGAGGAGGATGATGACTATGAGGATGATGGGATAGTAGAGCGGAATGTATCTGGACTCTCTGGTTGTCCTGCTACCTTCTATGCTTCCACTAGCATAGAGAACCACTCTGGCTCAGTGCGGTCGGCAGAACTGCCCAGACACCCAGCAGTACCTCCCCCGCGCAGCAGGGGCCGTCCTCCTCGCAAGAAGCGTGGTCCCAAGCCCAGGCTGATTGAGGGACTGAGGGAGAACTTGCCCTCATTGTCTGCAGCATCCAGATTGAGTGAACCCCCATGCTTCACCGAGAGCAGTGAGGATGAAGAGGATGAGGACGAGCTCCGGGGACACTCTCCACCCATTCTTACCAAACCCACACTCGGCCTCAAAAGCAAGGTGGGCTGTTCTGACAGTCTGATTTTTTCTCTTCAAAACCGTTCTCTTCTTTCTAACTTATGCTTCCCCATTTAACGTTTATTCCCAGAAGAATTTACGTAAGCGGCGAATTCGTCAGCGAAGTCATCCCCACAGCAGCGTGGTAACTGAGACCATATCTGAGACCACAGAGGTCTTGGACGAGTCCTTTGTGGATTCGGATGCGGACCGGCCCATGCCCATGCTGGAGGAGCAGACTACGCTGCCCTGCCCTCTCCGGCGCTACCCTCCGGCACGCTCCATGCTCAAGCACATGGACCCCCTCCCCAAACGGAGTCGGCCTGGGATGCTGTCTGAGTCAGAGGACGATGGTGAGTTAGCCTCTCATCTAAAATGTCCCACCTTTTAATGGCTTCTGTAATGTACACAATTCAAATGAAAAGCAAATGTACAGTAAGCTGGTTGCATACGTTTCTTAAGTTAACAATGGGTGGTAGTAGCCTAGTGGGTAACACACTCACCTATGAACCAGAAGACCGAGGTTCAAATCCCACTTACTACCATTGTGTCCCTGAGCAAGACATTTAACCCTGAGTGTCTCCAGGGGGGGACTGTCCCTGTAAATACTGATTGTAAGTCGCTCTGTATAAGGGCGTCTGGTAAATGCTGTAAATGTAATGTTGAAGCACCTTTCACAGCCTTCAGTCTTTGGTTCACACCTGCCATCATTTTTAGAGACTGATAAGTTTGTCGATTCTAGTAGGACATTTTACTGACATTTACTATGTAAAATCATCCATTGTTCACAAACGAATCACATTGCTAAAAGGTATCACGCAGGAGAAGGGTGCAAAAATGTTCTATAAAAAATCATGTGTGTAAATGTAAACGTTGATCAGGTTGAACACAAAATGACATGTTATGAACTGAACAGCACTACTTGCATGACACAAACCTCTTGCATTTACCAATAAGTAGTGCTAAAGACTACCTTATGCATTGGAAAGATGTTTCATTATTTGGTATTTTAGCGTGCGATAATAGGCAGAAAAGTAATTATTATTCTCACTTTGTTGGCCCCATTCTAAGCTAAAGTAAATGTTTAGATGTTTTGTGTTTTTTCTTTGTGTGACAGTCCCACTTCTATGTAGGGTGTAATAATATATTTTTTCGGTTGTGCTTTCAGATCCTACACCTGTGCTTAAGCCCATCCCTGGCCTTAGAAAGCCAGATGCTGCAGGAGACAGGATCCCCGCCCCTGCAGAGACACCCGAAGCACCTGTGAAGAAGAAGAAAGGCTGGCCGAAGGGCAAGAGCCGCAAGCCCGTGCACTGGACAAAGCGGCCAGGGAGGAAGCCAGGCAGCGGGGCCAGCCAGGCCACAGCCAATGCCGGCCTCATCGGACAGTCCCCTGGGGACTCGCCGCCCGCTAAGATCAGGATGAAGCCGGGCAGGAAGCCCCGGAGCTGGTACGAGGAGCGAGCTCGGGAAGAAGCTGCGAGGCAGGAGCTTGAAAGAAGCCGGCTTGGCCAGCAGCCGGCAGTCGACAAGTCCCCGCTGGAGGAACGGGCCTGCAAGAGGACTGGCAGGAGTCTTGCAGCTGACCTGGACAGTGAGAAACAGAAAGACTCTGATGAGGACGAATATCTTAAAGTCCGAGAGCCTCCCAAGATACCCAGGAGGCGGGGACGGCCCCCCAAAAATCCCTCCGTTTCTCTCCCTCCACCCCCACCAAAGCCTCCGATCTCAGAAGCAGAAGAGGACGAAGAAGATGAAGACGAGGAGGAAGAACAGATGTGGAAAGAGGACAAGGCTAGCAGCTCGCCATCCCGCACCACTCTTCAGTCTTCCACAGGATCCAGGCGGCCCCAACTGGATGCAGAGATGGAGGAGGACGAGGAGGAACAGGAGGATGAAGATTGCGACAGCAGGAGGCCGGCTGTCACTCCAGGCTTGGGCGGCCGTCGAAGTGATGACCATGACGCGGATGATGAAGGCGACGGGCGTTTTGAGGAAAAGACAAACGGTGGCGGCATTAAAAGGAGGAAGAGTCCTGACTCTGAGGATGAAGATGAAGACCAGGAGGAGGAGGAGGAACCAGCGTCTCCCCCTCCCCGGTCCCCATCGGTGAAGGAGGAACCCCAGAGCGGTGAAGGTTTTTTAGACATGCAAGGGAGCATGGGAGCGAGGGACTATGTCAGCAAGCAGGAGGAGGACGAGGAGGAGGACGAGGAAGATGACGAGCCCAATGAGGTGCAGGAAGTGAAGGGACCGACACCCGACGTGCAGGATGAGCGGCGGCGACGCGAGCAGGAGGAGTCGGCCGCCGCCGCCGCTGCCGTGGAGACCGTGACCGCCATGACGGCACCTTCGGGCCCCATGGACCTGCAGCCGCTGCATGTGGAAGAGAAGGCGGTGCTTCTGTTGGAGTCTGAACCCCCCCACTCCCACCCCCACTCGCACCAGCACCCCGAGTACAAAGACGAGCTGAGCCACCACCCTCCCGCCCACCACCAGCACAGCAGCGAGCTGGACCTGGAGACCGTGCAAGCGGTGCAGTCGCTCACGCAGGGGGAGGCGCAGGAGGAGGAGGCGGAGCCCCACGGCGCCTACCAGGACTGCGAGGAGACCCTGGCGGCCTGCCGAACCCTGCAGAGCTACAGCCACGCCGAAGGCGAGGAGGAGGCGCTGGCCCTGGTGGAGGACTGTGGGACCTCCCAGCACAGCAGTCCCCTACCCAACCCTCCCATGCCCCCGTTACCAAACCAGTCGGTCCGTTCCATCAACAGCCCCAGCATGACCCCAGGACCAATGGAGTCCGGCCCCGGCAGCGCGCCGGCGGGCGGTGGGGGGAGCGCGGGGGGCGGTGGCTACACCCAGATCACGCCGGAGCACCCCAGTTCACTTTCGGCCCCTTCCTTGCAGAACATGGAGACCTCGCCCATGATGGATGTGCCGTCGGTGTCCGACCACTCCCAGCAGGTGGTGGACAGTGGCTTCAGCGACCTTGGCAGCATTGAGAGCACCACCGAGAACTACGACAATCCCAGCAGCTACGACTCCACCATGGGAGGGGGCAGTGGAGGTGGCAACGGTGGCAACGGGAGTGGCATGTCGGTCGCGGCGGCCGCGTCTTCATCGGCGGTGGCCGCCTCGTCGTCCAGCTCGGCCACGCCGTCCTCTTCGTCCTCGCAGGCCAGCAGCTGCTCCTTCGTGTCCACGCCGGGCCTGTCCTCCACCAGCACGCCTGTTGGCCCCCAGCTCGGTATGGGCAGCTGCAGCCTCATACAGCAGGCCGGCCCGGGGCCCAACACCGCCGGCGGCTCCGGTGGCGGCGTCCCGCAGCCCCCGCCGCCACCGCCGCCGTCCTCCAACGCTCCCAGCTGCGGGATCAAGTCTCCGCAGAGCTGCGGAATCGAAAGACCGCCAAGCACAAATCAGCAGCCTCAGAAGAAGATTCCCCAGCCGCCGCCGCCACCGCAGCAGCAGCAGCTGCAACAGGCGCCCCCGAACCCGCAACCTCCGCCCGCAGCTCCGCCCCCGCAGCAGCAGCAGCAGCAGCCCCTGTCCCAGTGCAGCATGGGGAACGGCTTCGCCTCCACCCCCATGATCATGGAGATACCCGAGAGCGCCGGAGGCGCGGGGACGAGCCGCAGTCTCTACATGGGCCAGGACTTCGGGGCGGGCAGCTACGGCCAACCCTCGGCCACGTTCAGCCTGGCCAAGCTGCAGCAGCTCACCAACACCATCATGGACCCCCACGCCATGCCTTACTCCCACTCGGCGGCCGTCACGTCGTATGCCACCAGCGTGTCCCTGTCCAACAGTGGCCTGGCCCAGCTGGGCTCGTCCCCGCACCCCTCCCTCCCTCAGGGCCAGCCAACCATGACTCCTCCTCCGAACCTGAGCTCCGGCTCCATGAACCTGGGCTCGCCGCTGATCCAGTGCAACATGCCCGGTGCCAACATCGGTCTACCTCCCCCTCCCCACACCCAGCGCCTGCAGGGACAGATGGCCACGGTGAAGGGCCACATCTCCATCCGCTCCAAGGCCTCCCAGCTGCCGGCGGCGTCTGCGCACCAGCAGCAGCTGTACGGCCGCAGCTCGGGCGCGGTGGCCATGCAGGGCTCCCCTCGCACCTTGGCCGTGCAGCGCGGCATGATGCCGAACCTCATGCCCACGCCGGCCGCCTACAACTCCATGAACATGAACCCGCTCAACGCCATGTCGGCCGGCTACCGCATGCCCCAGCCCATGATGAACAGCGGCTACCACGGCAACCCCCCTTACATGAACCAGCCGGCCCAGTACCCCATGCAAATGCAAATAGGCATGATGGGAGGGCAGGCCTACCCGCAGCAGCCTATGCAGCCCAATCACCACGGCAACATGATGTACACGGGCCCCTCCCATCACAGCTATGCGGGCGTCCCAAAACAGTCGCCTTACATGAGCAGATGAGCAGCTCCTGAGATGAAACGAGACACTAACGAGATAAACATGAGCCAAGAGAGGAGGGCGCAGTGACATTGCCCCCTCTGGACACTGAATCTCTGTGGTCTGTGTGTTTTTTTTTTTTTTTTGGTTTTTGTTTAACCCACCCACCCACCCCCTCCAAAGCCAGACTGCGTGAACGTGCCACTGCGAGCACATCCAAAAGGACGAAGTAAATCTGAAGGAATAAAAGGGACTGTAATTTCCTTTATTTTGTATGTTGCTGTTATTTTCTGTGTTTCTGTTCCTCTCAGGTACGTCGTCCTGAGCTGGCTGTGTAGGGTTCGAGCTGACGGTCCTGTGGAGATGTAACGTGAACGGACAGTTTTGCTTTAAGTGTGAACGGCTGCTCGCTGAGACTCGAGACTGTCCCTTCTAGCAGGACATCCCCTCTCACACACACACACGCACACACAGTCCGGGGGTCTGCCGCAACTCTGTCCATCGCACGGAGGCGGAACGTAAATCGTGACAGGAAAAGGACCTTACGTCAACTGAGAAAAGAAAAGAGGAAAAAAAAAAAAAAACGTGTTTCACAAAACAGTTCCACTGAACCATGCACACAATCTTTCAATTGATATAGGAAGCCTTACCTAAAATATGACCGTTGTAGATGGACTTTGTTATTTTTGTTAAATAATTTTTTATATGTTTATCTTTTCTTTTCCCCCTCCCGCCCCTCTGACTGTTGAATTGCTTATCAGTCTGACCTCTTCATGCTTTGTTTCGTGAGTGTGTGGCACACTGGACGAGGTGTTCCACATTCTTTTTCTCAGACCCATACATGCACTCAAAAGTACACACATGCACACATCTCTTACGCCACTTTGAGAACCAAGGTGGATGCACTTCTGTGTTTTGATGTGATTGAGGGGTCGTGGGGGGGGGTTTGGGTGGGGAGACATAGTGACCTGTTGGCAGTCGAGGCTGGAATCTTTGTCTTCCCCACTGTACAACAGTGTGTGTGTGTCAAAGCTCCGCAGGTCCACAGCCCCTAACGGAGGACTTACACCTGCCATTGCAATGTAGTTACTTGTCCTTTTTAATATGAATGAGTAGCATTCTCGGTATGTTAGGACTGGATGACCGAATGCCTCTGCGATGCTTATGATGTAAATATTCTGGTACTTCCTCATTCGCGACACAGTCTTGCAGTCTCCCCTGTGTGGCAGACTTGAGAAATGCAACACTTTTAAGGTACACTCCATGGAAGAACTCTGCCTTAATGGGGAGCTTTCTTCCCATTTCCAGACACGGGAAACAGTTTCTGTTTTTAAAGGCAATCAACTCTCTTTTGAGTCTGTGACTGTACTTAAGTCCTCCCTTCCTAACTAATAAAGCTTTCAGTGGGCACTAAATACTGTACCAGTAATTCCCGGCTGGCAGTACTACCATTGGCCATATTAGCAGTGATATGGACTTTTACCAACCAGCGGAGGTGGACACTGACACTGACTTTTGGGATGTTGTTGGTCAAGTGCATGTTATACGAGGGACAGTCCCTGTTTTAGGATCAGGGGCCAAGAGTCCAAATGTTCCAGTATTCAATGTCAAATGAGGATTCTTTCTTAAAGACCGGACGTTTCATATTATTATTTGTGTGTATTGTTTGTTTTATTTTTCTGAATTTTATCAGACTGGGCAGCTTTCTTTTATGACACAAGCTGACTCTTTGACTTTAGAAAACTTATTGTAGAGAAATGTTTTTTCTATAATATAAAAGAAAAATTCTGACATTGATATTGGTACTGTCATTTTTTTCACTTCTGTTTCAGGAAACAAAAAAAAAACAATACATATTTTTTAGCTTGACTTGGGTATTATTATTAAGAAATTCAAAACTTAAAAATACAACTCACTTTTAGTGAATTTTAAGATGCCTTTAACCTCTCCATTCCATCTCATCTCTAGAGTTTTCTATCTTTGTGTAGTATATTAATGCTATTTTAAAACAAAAGGAAAAAACAGGTATCTAAAGGTCACTTAGCGTTCTTTTCTTTTGTTTTTTTTGGTCTCACAAGTGTGTGTATAGGACGGAATCCTTCCATCTACGAGGCATGTAAAAACGAGCTCAGTATATTTCTGTCTGTTTATATTGCTTCCCCCTTTTTGTATCGTTTGTAACTGTACATGGTGAGTTGTGAGCTTTGAGAGAGCCGATACACGGGGGGCGTCCGACTTCCTCTCCTCTCTTCTGTCCCTGTATGTATTTTCCATTTATTTGTTTTTTATTATTTTATTTTATTTTTTATTTCTTAGCAAGTACTTTCAAAGAACTCTGTACATTTTAACATGAGACAAAAAAATAAATTATGTTGAGCCATTTCAGTTGTTTTTGTATTTGTGGACATTAATACAACTGCGGTAAATAATGTTTATATACAATTTATATACATTTCATGCTTGCCTTATGCAATTAAACACGCATAATTATTAAGATTATAAATTTTTTATATTATATTTCTATAATACATACAAATATACTATATATTTGATGACGTCAGACGCAACTCCTTTAACCCAACAAAGAGCTGACAGATGTTGACTGGTCTTTGACCAATGGCAGCTGGGCATGTAGCCGTCGACGATCACTTCCGTACTATGCACCAATGAGCACCCAAGAAAGGCGGGCTTTCCGGTTGCCCCAGGCACCTGATTGGCCGTCGCAGTTGTCGTACATTTACCACAGGCCCAGTGAGTAACGGGGACGGCGCCAGGCTCCGGCAGGATTATTTACTCGCTCGTTCGCCAGCCCGACTGGAAGCGGCATTTTAGGACAGAACGGGGCGAACTCGTGAGTATTTTCCATCAGCCTCGTCGTTTTACTTATTAAAAAAAGCAGCGAGCCGACTGCGGCTCCGCGGCCACATCCCCGCCGCGTGACGGAGCTCGCTGTCACGAGACGACCGTGTGATGGAGTCGGGAGGAGGAACCGGGGCGGCGGTGCGGGACGCTCGGCGGGGGTTTAGGTGAAATAGCGGCCGGTTGTCGCTCGCTGGTCAACATCGGACACCGAGCGTCCATTACTCCGGGTAACTTGAGCTCCACCTGCCGCCCGTGTCGGCTTCTCCTCCTCCGCCCAGCCTGTAAATGGCGCCGCCGTCTCTCTCTCTCTCTCTCTCTCTCTCTCTCCCCCAGCGCACAGGCGAGATGATCCACAGCCTGTTCCTGGTCAACTCCTCGGGAGACATCTTCCTGGAGAAGCACTGGAAGAGCGTGGTCAGCCGCTCCGTGTGCGACTACTTCTTCGAGGCCCAGGAGCGCGCCAGCGAGCCGGAGAACGTGCCGCCCGTCATCCCCACGCCGCACCACTACCTCATCAGCGTGCTGCGGCACCGCATCTACTTCGTGGCCGTGATCCAGAGCGAGGTGCCCCCGCTGTTCGTCATCGAGTTCCTGCACCGGGTGGTGGACACCTTCCAGGTACCCGTTCTCAGCCTTACTTTCCTGGGTGGTAGTAACCTAGTGTGTAACACACTCGCCTATGAACCAGAAGACCCAGGTTCAAACCCCACTTACTACCATTGTGTCCCTGAGCAAGACACTTAACCCTAAGTGTCTCCAGGGCGGGACTGTCCCTGTAACTACTGATTGTAAGTCACTCTGGATAAATGCTGTAAATGTTAATGGAGGTCTTGCGCCCCTGCTCCTCATACAGGACTACTTTGGCCTGTGCACGGAGGCTGCCATCAAGGACAACGTGGTCGTGGTTTATGAGCTGCTGGAGGAGATGCTGGACAACGGCTTTCCCCTGGCGACAGAGTCCAACATCCTGAAGGAGCTGATTAAGCCGCCTACCATCCTGCGCACGGTGGTCAACACCATAACAGGTGCCGCCGTGAACGCCCACGCCCAACGCAGTCCGTGAGCCACAGCATCCTCACCCTGATTCCCGTTTACCTTCTCTTGTTAAAGGCAGCACCAATGTTGGGGAGCAGCTTCCGACCGGCCAGCTCTCTGTGGTTCCGTGGCGGCGCACAGGAGTCAAGTACACCAACAACGAAGCCTATTTCGACGTGGTTGAGGAAATTGATGCCATTATTGACAAGTCAGGTATTGCACAAGCGTTATTACTGCTAAAATACACACACGAGAGGAGAGGCCTTTTTGTTGGAGTGTTATTTATCAGGCATTTATCAGATGCGACTTACAATCAATAGTGACAGGAACAGTCACTAGTGTCTAGCCCACTGAGCAAAGCACCCTCCCCACACACTGCTCACCAAGGGTGATGGTTAAAAACAGAGGATACGTTTCGTTGTGTCACTGCAGTTTATCACAATGACCAATCACTTCAATTTAACTTTCATAGGCCAGTGTTTTACCCATTAGGCAAATACCCACTGCAAAATATGTCATTGGTATATTCAGCTCACAGTAAGGCTAAAATGTTCGGTATTAAACTGCAGTGACGACTTCCTCTAAACAAGGAAGCTTCTTCCTCCTTGTCACACAGAAGTCTGTGGTAGTGATTAGGTACTAAGGAATCAATACTTTTCTTACACGTTTCCCCCCAAAAATGTTAACCAGCAAATTCTGGCACCTTCCGTATACACTTTGTTTGCGATCTCTGTAATCGACCTCTACCATACATTATATGCAGACAGAAGATCGTCACTTTGATTCAAGAATTCTGATTGGTGCTCTATTGAATTTGCGAATGCTGTTTTTGTACCCTGTGCCATTAGACGTGATGTGGTGACTGTCTCTGTTTTTAATGTAGGCTCCACCATCACAGCGGAGATCCAAGGCGTGATTGATGCTTGTGTGAAACTGACAGGCATGCCTGACTTAACACTTTCGTTTATGGTGAGAATTAACCCCCGACCATATTACCAGTACTGCATAGCAGATGTGTGTTGCTCATTTATGCCGTAATCATATTCCCTCTCTCATTTTTTTTTGTATAACACAATGACTGTCGAGCATCCTGGACTGGATTGCATGGTCATAGCTGCCATGTCCATTTGATTATTCTGTGTTTGTCTTTGGGGAAGACTGTGAGATGTTCGTTTTGTGCTTATTTCCCTCCTTCCTCTTCTTTCCAGAACCCTCGTCTCCTGGACGATGTCAGTTTTCACCCGTGTGTGCGGTTTAAACGCTGGGAGGCTGAGCGCATTTTATCCTTCATTCCGCCGGATGGAAACTTCCGGCTGCTATCTTACCACGTCAGCTCTCAGAAGTAAGCGAGTGTGCGTGTGCTCGTGTGTATGTGTGTGTGTGTGCCTGCCCTGTTGTCTCTAATGCATCCTGTACACAGCTCCACAGCTACTATTAAATATGAACACTGCAGAAAGGTGTTCCACTTAGAAATTTCATAACTGGGACTGGGCCATACGGCATATACTTGCCATATATATGTTATCCTTAAATACTATATATACTATATATTTTCCCATATTGAATGTTTCATTTTTTTTTTTTTCCATCACAATTTTTTGCCAGAGTGAAACCAAAGACGCCAGATGTAATAAACAGTTTATTAACCGTTTATATAAACCCATTACTATCAATGTCCTCCTCGGCTCGGATTTGCTAGCTTTACAGTCGTTGCCAAAAGTGTTGAAAATGACACATGCTGCTTGCGTTTTTTTATTATGGCAAGTTGCATATACTCCAGAATGTTGTGAAGAGCGATTGGATCAATTGCAAAGTCCCTCTTTGCCATGAAAATGAACTAAATACCAAAACCCCATTTGCACTGCATTTTAACCCTGCCACAAAAGGACCTGCTGAGATCATTTCAACAGTTTGGTGAAGATGCCTTTTCCAGCATGATGGAGAACCGTGCCATAAGGCCAAAGTGAGAAATAACTGGCTTGAGGAAGAAAACTGAGAAATTTTGGGTCCATGACCTTAATCCAGTTGAGAATCCTCAAGAGGCAGGTGGACAAAATAAAAACACACAAATTCTAAGCACTGATTGTGAAGGAATTGGTTGCCATCAGTCAGGATTTGGCCCAGAAGTTGATTGACAGCATGTTAGGGCGAATTGCAGAGGTCTTTAAAAAACAAATAGGGGACCAACACTGTAAATATTGAGTCTTTGAAGAAACTTGATGCAATTGTTAATAAAAGCCTTTGAAAGGTATAAAATGCATGTAATTATACTTCAGTACACCAGAGAAACAACTGAGAAAAAGATCTACAAACACTGAAGGAGCAAAATTGGTGAAAAATAGTATTTGTGTCATTCTCAAAACCTTTGGCCACGACTGTACACAGTTAAGCACGTCATGTGGTGCAGCAAGCGTTGCATCCATATTTCAACCCCTCAGCAGCCCAGACATACCAACCTGCAAAAATGTGCAAAACCTGTAGTCTTTGAGGTGAAATGAGTTGTATAGTTTCATCTTTTGGGGCACTTTGTCTCTGCTCAATTGAACTGATAACAGTTACCAGTCTTCAAGGTGATCATTAGTTACTCCTCAGAGTTAAATGAAAGCCCGTCCGCGGTGAAATCTGATTGCCTTATCTTGCTAAGTGAACCAACGAACCAAACCACGGGCTACACACGCTGCGATGCACACGTACACACGTCTCCAGATCTTATGCCTGTCTCTGTGTATCCCACAGCCTGGTGGCCATTCCAGTGTATGTGAAGCACAACATCACCTTCAGGGAAGGCAGTTCTCAGGGCCGCTTTGAGCTGACACTTGGGCCTAAGCAGACTATGGGCAAGGCGGTGGAGTCGGTGCTGGTGAGCAGCCAGCTGCCTCGCGGCGTCCTCAATGCCAACCTCAACGCCTCACAGGGCACATACACTTTTGACCCAGTCACAAAGGTACAATGCAACTTAAATGCTATCTTGTCCTCAATGTTGCATGCAAATATTACCATGTTTAATGCATTTTCTGTGTTTTATCTTTTCTATGTAATATTATTACCTCATCTGGAGTGACTTTTTAGAATAATGCACTTGGTTGTGTTTGTTTTTACCACAGCTCCTTACTTGGGATGTGGGTAAAATTAACCCCCAGAAGCTGCCAAGTCTCAAGGGCTCCATGAGTCTTCAAGCTGGTGCTTCCAAACCTGACGAGAACCCAACTATCATCATTCAGTTTAAGATCCAGCAGATGGCCATATCAGGTAGTGCAACCCATAAGCAGCATATGTCTACCTGTTTGTGGGTTTAATGACATGATTGGGGACGTATTTTATGCAGCATCGGCTTTTGTCCACTAGATGGCGCACTTTGTTACACTCCAAGACCACGAGAGCATGCGTTTACAAGTACTGGCTTTTACCTTTTATTTCCTAGATCATGGATGTGAATTATTCTGTTTTTCTCTCACAGGCCTGAAGGTCAACCGACTGGATATGTACGGGGAGAAGTATAAACCATTCAAAGGTATCAAATATATGACCAAGGCCGGCAAATTCCAGGTCCGAACATAAAAGCCGGACAAAACTTCAGACGTGAATAATGGTGAATCGATTTAAAAAAAAAAAAAAAAAAAAGAATTTGAGTTTGAATGTGCTTTCCCCATGTGAATGCACTTCAGGATTTAAAACACAAGCTGGGTTCTCTGATGTCATGTTAACAGAATGTAAATGGACCAGGAGGTCTGGAGTTTTTAAGGCAGACAGGCATGCAGCGGCCGCATGTCTCATGTGTTAAAGCTTGAAATGGATTCTACTTGTTTTAGTTGCTTCCTCTTAGATTTATTTATCTGCCTCATTGAAATCCTGACTTCGGCCTTCATAAGGGAGAGCATTACCAGTCCCCGCCCGAAAAACGTTATTTATTAGGAAAGAAAGTATTTGTATAATAATGGGAAGTTGTGTAGAACTCCTTTATTCTTAAGTAGCCTCCTACCCCCAATGTGATTCACTTTCATAACTGCGAATGATTTGTTCCTTTCATTTTCCTGACTTTGACATCACTGCTGGTCTCCGTTGTCAGTTCATCTTCTTTGAAGTGTGGAAAACGTACGGACTTGTGTCAGATTTGAGTGATTGCTGTAAATGTTTTCAGATTTTTCAAAAACACCTCAAACAAAGAGATTTAACTCTACAGTTGAGCGGATTTCCTGTCTGAAAGACAACGTAGTGTGGAAGACGCTTCAACCAATACCTGCTCTAATTTCCAAGGACTCTTCAGTTGTCAGTGGGCTGATGTTCGCTCAGCCTGTCAGGCATTCTCAGTAGCAATGCACTAAAAGATTGCTGCTCCCAACGAGTTGCAGGACGTTTACAATGTTGTTTTTTTGTGTTGTGTTTTGTTTTGGTCCAAATATTCCAAATGGTTTCACAGTGCTACATTAAAATTTTTGGAATTGTCAGTGTCCTTTTTTTATTGTGTGTGTGTGTGTGTGTGTATGTATGTATATATACACAGTACTTCACAAAAGTGAGGGTGGTAGGGTGGTAGTAGCCTAGTGGGTAACACACTCGCCTATGAACCAGAAGACCCGGGTTCGAATCCCACTTACTACCATTGTGTCCCTGAGCAAGACACTTAACCCTAAGTTGCTCCAGGGAGACTGTCCCTGTAACTACTGATTGTAAGTCGCTCTGGATAAGGGCGTCTGATAAATGCTGTAAATGTAAAATGTAATGTAAATGTAAGTGAGTACATCCCTCACATGATTGTAAATATTTTATTGTATCTTACCTTGGGAAGTACTTTGAGGATCTGAAAATAAGTATTGTTGCTGTATAGAAAGATGATCTAGGCTATAAGAAGAAAATTCTGCTGCATGGTGGCCATACAGCGGTTTTTACCGGACCGATTCCACTCAGAGAGTTGAGAGCTCGTGCTCAGCATCGTATCCAGAGGCTGTCTTTTGAAAATATACGTATGTGTACTTCCGGCATTGCTGCAGAGATGCTGGACACTGCAACAAACTGGTCTGCATGTGTATAAATATATACACACACATATACTAGGGGTGGGACAAAACATAAGGCAACAAATGAAAATACTTCCTTTAGAAATCCACTGATATCCAGAATTGTTTAAAATGGAACTACAGAACTGCGTTCCTCAGATAAGGTTCTGAAGACATATTTTGTTAGACAAAAATCATAGTTATGCTCATAGTTATAGTTACAACATATTGCACCGCAGTTTCCATTTCTTTTATATATATATATATTCCTCTCTATAGATCTAATGATATCCTAATATCCTATACATGTTATATTTACTTATTTATTTCACTTCCATAATAACACTTATAATTGATTTGCACATTTGTTTTATATCAATTTAGTTACACATTTATATCAAACAGATTATAATGTTATTAATCATTCATCATGTGTTCATTTCTTGTATGGTCATGGATTCTTTAGTACATTTCTTCGTACAATGCCTAAAACTTGGACGGGTCATTGATCATAAATGACGTCAGACGTCAGCGGTGACGCAATGCTGAGTTAACCCTCTCGTTCCGCTGGACCTATTGAACTCCATTCCGTAATTTACTGATCACTTCAAACTCTCGACAACGCCGTGCCCGTTTTTTTCTTCTTCCTCCTTCTTCTTCGTCTTTTAACTCTATATGGACCATGGACTAACCACAGGAGACGTGCCTTTGGGGGAAAAAGTTATTTTGGTCTTTTTAAAGAACTTTTTAAACGTTGCATCTACTTGCCAGCCAGCGTGGCACGATGCAGAAAGGCTGTAAGATGAAGGACTTTTAATTCGCAATATTTTAATGCTTTTTAACATATTTGCACTATTTGCAAACAGCATTTTTTTTTTTCTTCGGTCGTTTGGACACTTGTTGTACCGGCGTTTCCTTTTTTCAACCATTTAAAACCATGCGGGCGACCGTCCGACGTGGAGAGCCCTCATTACTGGTATGTAGACATCTCATGATTTATTCACACGCTCCCACGACTTTCCCTTCTCGTCATTAGCCGGCGTGAAAAAGCCCACGCCGCCGTGTGTATTCTTCCCGGCGAAAGTGAGCGGTTCCTCACCAGGAAAGCAATTAGGTCCCCAATACACATTCTCCGCCGATAAACCACCCGGCGGGCGCCCTAACGCGGCCTGTGATGATGGTAATGCCGACGCGTTAAGTATTTAACCACCTCGCGGCATTAATACGCGCCGGGACAATGTTATCAGGTGTAAAACGCGTGTCGGGGCCGGTCGCGATACGCGCCGTGGAAACTCCCCGGGGGTAAAAAAAAAAAAAAAAAAAAAACATTAAAAAAAAAAAAAAAAAAAAACGCGCGGTGGCGGCACAAAATAAGAATAATGATAATGACAATGATGGTAATAAGAAGACTGGTGAAACGCTCTCCCCCGGTTCGTCTCGTGACTCCGGCCCCCTCCTCCCGCCGCCGGTTAAAGAGCCGCGCGTAAAAAGTGCTGAATAAGCCACGTGCTCCGTGACTCGGTGCGTCCCGGTAACAAAGGACCCGCCGAGCCTGTATAAAAGCGGCGTTCTCTTCACGGTTCACACACACACACATATATATATCTATATATTTTTATATAAAAAAGAAGAAGAAGAAGGAGAAGAAGAAGAGGAACCAGACGCGCTATTTTCGGCTCTTCCGTAAAAGGGCTTCGCCGTAGCCCCGGCGTAATAAACACGTCCCGACTCACTAACGCGGCGTTATTAGCCTCCGCCGCGTTACCGTCACGTCGCGTTACTTCGAAGCGACTCGCGTCGGAAAGCGAAGCCGACGTGACGCGCTTCAGCCCGCGGTGGTTTTCGGACCGGCGTTTGGAGCCGGTTCGCGGGCGTCCGACCCGCGGCTGTGTAATTACGCGTTATAGCGGATTAGCCCGGTCTAGACGTTGGGACGTCGCGGGAGAACGTTGCGCCGAGCGTGGACGTGGACGGCGTGTTTCCCCCCCCCCCCCCCCCCCTCCATTCTGCCGAGTCGGCGCGAAACGTGGTGTTTTATGGGCGCAGTTAACATTTTTCGCTTTTATTGACGCCTCACTGGAGCTTTCGAATGCAAAAGCAAAAAAAAAAAAAAAAAAAAAAAAAAAAGAATTGCGGGCGAACAAAGCCGCTGCGCCGGGGGACTCGCCATTGCAGCCGGGCGCTTCGTCACATTTCACACGGCGCGACGTGGGACGGGCGTTCGGGCCGCCTGCACCCCCATCTTCCCCAGTCAGCCGGCCGCCACTCCATTTTAACTCGGCCGGAGCGGTGCACTGCTGTGCTGCAGTCATTCATGCACGTTTGACGTCGAATCAGTGTCCAGTATTAGTGTATATAGAGTAAGTATATTTCAGAATATGTATAATTAGTGTGTGTGTGTATTCATATGCACACAACACACAAATAATACACACACTGCTCAAAAAATAAAGGCATCCTAGGTCTGAATGAATTAACTATTCTTACTGAACACTTGGTTCTTAGTTGAATGTGCTGACAACAAAATCACACACAAAGTATCGATGGAAATCAGATTTATCAACCCATGGAGGTCTGGATTTGGAGTTACACTCAAAATTAAAGTGGCAAAACACACCAAAGACTGATCCAACTAGTAAGTAATGTCCTTAAAACGAGTCAAAATGAGGCTCAGTAGTGTGTGTGGCCTGTATGACCTCCCTACAACGTCTGGACATGCTCCTGATGAGCTGCCGGATGGTCTCCTGCGGGATCTCCTCCTGGACTTAAGCATCCGCCAACTCCTGGACAGTCTGTATTGCAACGTGACGTTGGTGGATGGAGCGAGACATGATGTACCAGATGTGCTCAATTGGATTCAGGTCTGGGGAACGGGCAGGCCAGACCATAGCATCAATGCCTTCGTCTTGCAGGAACTGCTGAAACACTCCAGCCACATGAGGTCTAGCATTGTATTGCATTAGGAGGAACCCAATGCCAACCACACCAGCATATGGTCTCAGAAGGGGTCTGAGGATCTCATCTCGGTACCTAATGGCAGTCAGGCTGCCTCTGACGAGTACATGGAGGGCTCTGCGGCCCCTCAAAGTAATGCTACCCCACACCATTACTGACCCACTGCTGGATGTTGCAGGCAGCAGAGCATTCTCCACGGCATCTCCAGACTCTGTCATGTGCTCAGTGTGAACCTGCTTTCATTTATGAAGAGCACAGGGCGCCAGTGGTGAATTTGCCAATCATGGTGTTCTCTGGCAAATGGCAAACATGTAAGCACAACCCCCACCTGTAGATGTCGGGCCCTCATACCACCCTCATGGAGTCTGTTTCTGACAGTTTGAGCAGTCACATGCACATTTATGGCCTGCTGGAGGCCTTCCTACAGCCTTCTCCTCCTCCAAAACTTCAGTCAGAAAGCATAGGAACTGAGAAGTGGTCTGTGGTCACCACCTTCAGAATCACGCGTTTATTGAGGATGTCTTGCTATTTGCAAATGATTTTAAATCAGTGTTGCTTCCTAAGCGGACAGTTTGATTTCACAGGTTTGATTGTAGACGAATGACTTGGAGTTACATTGTGTTGTTTAAGTCTTCCCTTTATTTTTCTGAGCAGTGTATATATACACACACACATATATGTTCCCCTGTGAAAAGTGACTATATAGTAATACATTTCTCTTCCTATGTATCCCCAATAACTACATCAATTTAGGGACCAACAGTACAATTCCAATGGCAGACTTCACACAGTCGTCTGGATTAACCTGGACCCTGACGCACCGCTGTAGGTAACTGCTTATTAAGGTTCACTGCATTGCCAGTGACCACATATTCTCATATCAACCTGGACTGGACTCCTTGCAGCTGTTTTCTTAACCTCTGTTTACTACCAGACAATCATCCACAGAAGTGCATTCGAAAGACTGTAAGCCCATGCTTTGATGGTGACCTCTTTATAGACCATAAACATTCCTGTACCTTGTGAGCTGGGAAAGAGCAAGAGCTTCGCCATGCATAGGCCCAGCAGTGGCCCTGGGCCTCCATCGCAAGACGTTTATAAATTCTCGCTGGATGACCAAGATACTAAGATCTTACTGCGGGCCAAGGCCAAGGGGGTGATGTCCCCACTGACAGAGTACATTCAGACAGAGCATCAGCACAGTGGCTTCTCCTTGCCTCAAACTGATGGCCAGGATTCCTTGGGCCTGATGGCACCACAGAGGAAAAAGCGCAAGAGGTGCGGCGGGTGTGGGCCCTGCCTACGCAAGGAGAACTGCGGTGTTTGCAGCAACTGCATGAACCGCAAGATTGGCCACCAGATCTGCAAGCTGCGCAAGTGCGACCAGTTGAAGAAGAAGACGAGCAGCTGGGAGGTTAGTTACTAATCAACCATTCTTAACTTAACAATGAAACAAATTGTATGATTGTGGTAGGATGAAAAATGAGGCAAAATACTTCGGACAGATAATTTTTGGTATGACAGGGTTGAATGAAGCCTATGACAAGATATCATGATGATTAGCTGGGAAGGCAACAGGACCTTTACATTTTATAAAACCAGAATGTGACCAGTGGCTTCAGGAAATTTGGCCAGTTGCTGGCCACACACTGACTCATTTACTTAAACGTACCACACAAATCCTATTAAGTTTCTTGTATTGTATGCATTTTGTATGGCTAGGGGTAGTGTATAAATGAGTTTCAGCACACAGCTGCATCAACCAGTGAACGACACAGCGTCGTTGAACTGACCAGATCTAAATCTTGTAGGAAACTTGACATGTATTCCTTTTGACGGCCTGAGCTTGATATTCCTCTAAAGAACAGAGAAATGAGATGGGTGAGATACAGTTTTGCTGCTGTTTAACTAGGTATGAAATGCGTGTACACAAACGGTAATTTCTCCATTCACTTTCCATGCCAAACTGGCCATGGCAGGACTTTAATGTACGTTTAGACAATCCATCTCTTCCTATCCAAGAAACAAGCCAATCATGATCCTGGAGACTCGATCAGAAACGTTCGAAAAAAAACACAAAAACAGTTGCAGTCACGCAATTACGCTTGCCATATAATCACAGCCTAATTACTGATCCAATAGTACATGGGATTAGAGCAAAAAAAATCCTTTAGTTCTGTTATTGAACTCGCCAGCCTTTGGACCCACCCTTGACATTCCTTTGATCCGCAGGTCTCAACATGTCTCTTGCTTGTCTTCATATTGTTGACACCCAGTCTGAATGTCACAGAAAGACATTTGTCAAGCACCTCTTATTCAGTCCATAAAAGTCCAGAAATCTCTCATTGAAATAACAAATGTCATTTTGATAAGTATTAAGTAATAATTTGAACACTAACACTATGCACATGCACACACACTGCACAAAATAAAATAAAATAAAAAAATTCATCTAGCACTTAACAATTTCCGAGCATATTCTTTTTCTGACAAGTTGGGCCTTATCAGGGCTCTTAGTTTGTAAACTCATAATCTATAGAAACCGAATGAGAATTGCTGGTGTCTTCCTCTTGCAAGTCGCTTTGGATAAAAGTAAAGTAATTTTGTAGAACATATCAAATATCAGTTATGATCTGTGTAATATCAAGACCCATCAGGCCTGACTTTTTGTGGTGTAAAATATTTACATATCTACCACTCAAAAGTATTTTAATAAGATGTTGCAGGAAAGCCCCCGGCATATTTGGTGTAAAAGTAGGACAGTACTTTAGTCAACCGTAGTGACACCAGCTATACCATACAGTTCCACTTAGAAAGAGGACAACTCAACAGAGTAAATAGAGAGAGATTAACCACCTTTTGCTGCTATGATCATTGTTTAGTTATTTTAAAATGAGATATCATTTTGCAGTTGCACTTGGTTGAACGAAACAGAGCAGGACTGCTTAATAGAAAGTGAAGTGAATTGATTGTAATTGTGAAACAGTGCAGCACAGCACACAGTGACACAACGAAATTTGTCCCCTGCTTTTAACCATCACCCTTGGTGAACAGTGGGCAGCCAAGACAGGCGGCCAGTGCTCAGTGGCACCTCGGGGGCACATTGGCGGATTGGGATTCGAACCGGCAACCTTCTGATTACGGAGTCGCTCCCTTAACCGCTAGGCCACCACTGCCCAAAAAGCTCAATATATATCGCGCCAGGCATGTTATTGCGGCAATTTGTGTGTGTGTCTGTAGGATGAAGGCTCGCTCATTGCCTGGGTGGCTATAAACCAGTCACACATCATGTGTTTTAGTCTGTTTTTCTTAGGTTAACCATCAACATTTGGGAGGGGCAGTCGAGGGCAGACTCTTTAGTGGGGAGGTGCCCTTCCCATGTCACGTTGGTTGGCCACAGAGCTGACTTATCGAACAGTTTTAACGCTTTTATGTTGTTGTGTGCGGTCTTCCCGCTTTGACCCCCTGGCTAGCTTCCTCTACACATCGTAGCCACACAATGAAGCTGTTTGTTTGTTCAAAATGGTCCCGGTCTTGAGAGCACCCTGTTTGGAGTTTGAAAGGCTTAGCTTTTGGACCTCGCGCATAATGGGTCATTCTTTTCGCAGGGGTCTCAGGTGCTGCAGTCAGCGACACCTCCCTCTCCGTCACTCTCGCCATGACCCCTCGGGCCTTGGGCGGAAAGACGGGAGCGGAGACGCTACTAGGGCCAGTCAGGAGGCATGCGAGGCAAGGACAGGAAGAGCGCAAAAATAAAGTCAGTGGTGGCGGGGGAGGTCAGACAAAGCAGGAAAGGGGGGTAGGAAAGACAGAACCATTTATTCCTCGGTTCTTTGACCCCGCCCAAGATTATCTGCCCAGGCCAGGTCATTTTTAACACTTGTTGTTGAAGCCAAACGCATGTTCTAAACGTGGTGTCCTCCATAAATACACTCTGCTTTGAATACAGCTAACTTGCAAATCTATGCTGAAAATGCCTTTTGCCACCTGCTATTCTGTCTTTTTCGAGCCGTTCGGCCCGTCCCTCGTGTTCACCTGCCCCACTGTGCTTTTAGATCAGGGTGTGACTGTGTCACATGGCTTGCACCCATCCCCCGGCCGCTTGTGCACACTGACCTCATCTGTGGCAACACACAAACACAGCATATGCCGGGCTGGGAATGTTTGCTGCAGAGGGCAAATAAACCAACGCTCCTGGTGCAGGTTACCCAGCTATGTTAAATATTGGAAGTGCAAGTCACGTGATTGCCAAGCGGAGGGAACAATGGTGCAGCCCCTTTGTTTAGTAGCTGCACTCGTTATTGTGGCTATAATTCACCCCCCATTGAGGTGACCCCATGCACGAGAGCAGCAACTGAATCTACATCACTTGGCAACCACATCTCATTATACACATCTCGTCCAATGGGGACACGGCAGACAGGTTCTGTAGGTCACGGGAGATGCGTTGGTAGTGTCTACAATAGGTAGGTTTTCACAGTGATGCCGACGCCAAACGCACTTGCTGCTGGTTGTTCAAATGTAGGGTTCTTCTTTAAATTATTTCCCCCCAAGCAATTTACTTCAGGTCTGGCCGGTAATACACATAACAATAATGATGCGATTTTAATAAGACGTTTTTTATTAAGATATGATAAGATGATCCTTTTTTTTAGTCCCACGAGTGTAGGAGTGTGACAGTTTCCCTTCCCAGCTGACTATTCACAGGGTCGTGACATCCCGGCGGGTGTGACTTTTCTAGCGACACTGCCCCGAGTTTGTACAAGGGCCAGTGGGTGCAGGGGGGCAGGGGTGATGGGAGGTGTTGGAGTTAGCGGAGTTCAGCGGGGGTTTAATTAAGGCTGATTATTCCCGGTTTAATTACAGCGGCGCTCTCCAGCTTTCTGACACGCCACTCAGCATTGTGGCCGGCGGCCGCTCGCCATTGTGGCGGCTCTTAGCATGCGCTCAGCCAGACTCCCGGTCTCCTCCGGGCGGAGGGCGCAGTGACCGCCCGTTTGCCAAGAGGGGAGAAAGAGATGGGGGCTCGGCCGGTTGGGGTTGCCGAGCGCTAATCTTCCATTGATCCCGGCGCGGGAGAAGGGGAACCGGCTTTGGTTTTTGTCTGAGAGTTAAGGCCGGGATTACTGCTCCATTCAGGCTGTCTGGAGGACTGGCAGCGTCTCCAGAGAAAGAGAACGTGCTGGTCCTTCTGGAGAGACCAGGTGGTGGCGAGTTGGTGGAACCAAAGAGCGGCGCTCGCTATGGGGGCACGTGCTCAGTCAGCGCGCTCCCGACGCCGGCGCGCCGTGGTTCCCACGCTCACATTCCCTCCCATTACACACGTTCTTCCTGCTTCTCTTTTAAACGTATTTAGTCCGAGGTCCGAATGAGAGCATTTTACACATTTCCTACCCTTGATGGCTCCCTTCTTCGCGTCTGCCAGTTGGGGTTGTAAAAAGTTGAGTGGACCCCCCCCCCCAGAGCTCTTAATCAGGCACGGTGTTGGCGGTGTGTGTGGGATCTCTGTGGTCCGATGGCAGCTGACTGGTAATCTGCGCTCGCCTCTTAATGTCTGTTCACCAGGGCTTTTGCTCCGTTCTTTTACTCGCTGCTCCGCCCCCCCCCGCGCCTACACAGTAGTCAGTTGTTCTAATCACGACGTATACGGAAAATAAAAACTACAAGTGCGTTGCACAAAACAGGACCGGCAAACTTTACAGAACCGTCACCGCTGCCTGCACGACAAATGTCAAACAAGTACGCGCAGCGACCGTAGAGAAATCCACGAAGGAATCTCGCGGCCAGCATCGTGCCCTTTTCTACACCTCTTTAAACATGTTCACAGCCGCCATCAGAAAATCCGAAAGGGTCCAAACAACATTTTGAATCGATCGAAAGGCAGAGAATACAATTCCACAATTTTTCTCAGTCGTAAAAAACATAACTTGATCACATTCATACTGAGGTACGTTTTTTTTTTTTCCCAAACTCACCGATGTCCTCTATAAGATTCCGCGGTTAAATTCCCTCAGCCGCGCTTCAAGCCGTGCTTCAACACACGTGCCCCTGCTGACGTTGTTTTGGCTGCCTCCAAAAAAATCCATCTTGCTCCCAAACTAAGTGACGGCGCTCTCAGCCAATTCTACACACCCTACATCTGTGAAGATTCTCAGTCATCCAGGTAAATTTGTCACGGCAACTGGACTTTCAGAAGTTCTTTCAGAACTTTGTCAATCAGATTGTCAAAGTTCTGTGCATGCAGAACGAAACGTCTGTACATTAAAGAAAGAAAGGGGCCAACAAGTGCTAAACACCTCTGGGAACTCCTTCAAGACTGTTGGAAAAGCATTTCAGGTGATGACATCTTGAAGCTCATCGAGAGAATGCCAAGAGTGTTCAAAGCAGTAATCAGAGCAAAGAAACTAGAATATAAAACATGTTTTCACTTATTTCACCTTTTTTTGTTAAGTACATAACTCCACATGTGTTCATTCATAGTTTTGATGCCTTCAGTGAGAATCTACCAACGTAAATGGTCATGAAAATAAAGAAAACACATTAAATGAGAAGGTGTGTCCAAACTTTTGGCCTGTACTGTATATACAGGTGATTATGACCATAGGACATTATGGCTGAAATTTCACCCTGCGCCGTATTGTGTGGCCAATATTTTTTTAAATAATTAATTTCAATGAACGGTCAAGTAACGTGTGTCCTGTACTTGTTCATCTGTTTTAAATGGAAGGGGAGTAATTAGACTGTAGTGTTCTGCGTCGTCTTTGTCTGCTTGCAGTCATATTTTGGAGCGTGCGCGTGATGTGTCTGCGCCGGTGACATTGATTGGCTGCGGTGCTGTGGTGCACGCAGGGCACATGCGGATTGCGCAGCAGAGTCCAGTCCGGCTGTTGCAGGCAGCCCAGACGCAGATGGTGTGCAGCGATACCACATACCAGAGGCATTGTTTAGGGAAGCCGAGCCGAGGAGATAATTGACAGCCGTAGAGAGTCCCTCCCCACAACCCCCAGTCCACCCTTCTCTCCCGTTCCATCTCCCGAGGTCACACATCCACTCCAAGCCCCCTTCCCTCTGGATCCAGCCCCTTCAAAGCTGCGTTCCACCCCTCTCTTTCTGTCTCTCTCCGTCACGCACACTGTCTCCCTCTCCGTGTCTGAATTTCACCCTAGCAGCAGAGCCCATCCTGGCTCCTGATTGGTGGCCCGGGCTCTCTTTGTGTGCTATCTGTAGCGTGACGTTGCGTCGTGCACCGGTTTGTGTGTGTTTGTGTGTGTGTGCCCGTCCGGGGGGAGGGCAGGATTCACATCACGTATGCGCTCAGCTTTTTTTTTTTTTTTTTTTTTTGCTTGCTGGAAAGAGTGGAGGAAAGAAAGGGGAGGAGGTGGGTTAAGTGAAAGAGAGAGAGAGAGAGAGAGAGTGGGAGGAGAGATCTGTGTAGTGCAGTAGTGATAGCGATCACACAGGCTGGCTTTTAAAAGAAAAAAGAGAGAGAGAGAGAGAGAGAGAGAGAGAGAGAAATCATCCTGTGTGTGTATGTGGTAGACCTTTTGGCGAAGGGGGAGGAAGTGAGAGAGCCAGAGAAAGAGAGCACAGAGTGCACGGGTGCTAATGTAACACAGGATTAAAAACTCAAGATGGCTTCCTGAATGGACAGATACACTCAGAGACTACCGAGTCCAAACGTGAAAGAGAGGCTCGAGAGGGCGGCCGAGCCGAGACCCGAGCAAGCGTGCTTCTTCTGATGGGGACACCGCCAGCCGACGGAGCGCACAAGGCAGATTGGCTCTGTGGGTAAATATTAATTACCGGGGACTGACGGACGGGAAAGGCAGAAGCCAGTCCGAGACAAAACATTACCGGCACCCTGAACCGCCAGACGGTGGAGGGGAGGGGGGGCTTTTATCTCTTATTCCATCGAATGTTTTATTACTCCACTTTCAGGTCGTGCTGTTTTCTCTCTCGTCTTTTCTCATTTGGTGCCATAGATGCTCTGTCCTCCATTTCCTTATTTTATAAAGTTGAATTATAAAGTTCATTTCAATTTTTCCCTAATGTACTGTTGCTTGATGTTCCAAAATGTTAAGCTGATATTTATTACCGTTCGATCGGAGTGTGGTCTAAATTTAGACGTGAATGTTATATTTAAGACAGCAAGTATGCAGACTGCATTACGGGTGGAATCAGTCACCAGAAAATCATTTCAGGACAAACTGTCATTTATGATTCTGTTTTATTTTTTTCTCCTCTTGACTGCATGAAATGTCCCCGTCATCTGAAGAGATTTCTCAGAGCAGAATCCGTATTTTAATTCATCATGCAGTTGTGATTGGCAAGTTAATGGCTGTTTGAACGGATGCCTTTTGTCACGTCGGTTTATTGATTTTTATTCTTTTCCTCTCCCCCATGTCTCTTCCACCCCCGAATGGCTGGTTAAGGTGGAATATTCTGAAGAGGACATACAAGCCCAGTTTTTAATCCAAAATCTGGCAGAAGAGGTAAGAATATATATGTGTCCCGTTTGGCTGAGAGAATACTGCATTGTGAGTGAGAGAGAGAGAGAGAGAGTATGTGTTTTGTGTCTGTCTACGTTATAAAGGGCACATATGTGGCCCTTGCACCCAGGCGGCACACGTCCATTCAGACTGTCCCCCGTTGCGATTTGTGTCCTGTTGCGTGCCCATGGGTCGGTGGCCTGGCGGCTGGTGGATATCTGGTTTATGGGTTTGGGTTTCGTTGGTCGCGCACTGGGAAGGCGACAGCGAAAATGCTTGTAAATTGGCATCGAGAGCACACGAAGTCGCAATCTGAACGGCGTACGCGGGCCTGGCATGCCGACGCGTGCATTTTGGGCCGCGTTGGCGAGTCTGGTTACACCGCGCCACGGAGTTTAAAGAGTCCCGGGCTCGACGCTTATTGGCAGGAGAGGGAGGCATGTGCGGAAGCAGGAGGAGCGGACCAACGCTTGCCGAGGGAGGGGGGGCGGGGGTGGGGTTCTGCCAAAGTTTCCAAGTCGTTCAAGGTAAAGGGAGTAAAAGTTACTGGGTCACGGGCGCATGCGCAGGCAGCCGTGTTTACGCCTACACGTGGTGGCGTGCGTACGGACTGTAGTAACCCGTAGCGCTCCGACTCTGCAGCCGAGCCGCGGCGCGGCTTTTCTGCGCTAACAACGCGCGGTGTCACTGTGTACACGCTCGTCCGCCACCGTAGTCGGCAGAAACCAAACCGCGTCACTTCGGCAACCAGCACTTCACCACGCCGCTCTCTCTCCGCGTAACAGTGCAGCCTCGCAGGCCCTCCGGTTTTAACCAGCGGAGTGGGAGCCGGTTCTTCCATCTAGACGTGCAATTATTCCTGATGACATGTTGCCATGGGCGTAGTGCTGATGCAACATCTGCCTCACCGTGTTGTGGCCGTGTGCGGTGGAGAGGTGCCACGCCGCTGCGCCGGTTTGTCTAAAGAGGGCGTCTCGTCCGTGGGTGAAACGTCAGCAGAGTCGCGAAACAGCGAAGGTTTCGCCTCGTTAGATGTTGTGCGGTTAAACTCAGAAGCCGGTCTTTACTACGGTTGTAGGCAGTAACCCGTCGTCATGGCAACAGGCTATATAACCGAATGCACAGAGATTACCGAGAGCCACCTAAGCACGCCGCGGGTCTGTCCGCTTTTCAGCGAGGACTTCATTTCCGCTGATGAATTTCGAATCCCAGCTTCGTGCGCTGTGATATACGGTAGACGGCTACGTGCTATGTTCGAGGGGCCCGCGTGCCGGAGGGGGCTTTAAACTCTCAGCCGTCTGGATTTAAATCCACGGATTTCCCCTTCCGCCGGCACGACGCGGAAAGGGTTAACTGTGACCCAGTTTCTGTAGTAACGCTGAATGGCACATGACATCATCACTGTAATTATAGCTCTAGCCCACCCTCCTAGCTGGTCATGTGACATGCCGGTGCCGCGGACTTGTGAAAGGGGAATGTCGTGTGTTTTTTTTCGTTTCGTTTTGTTTATCTCTCAACCGTCAATGTCCAAATTTTTTGAATTGTGTCATCAAACAAAAGTCGCTTAAGCAGGACCAGCGGACTAAATAACGTCTTTGCGACAGTCGCGCGGCAGGCCGAACCCGGGATGCCAGAGCTCTTGAATCTAAGGTGACACAGAAAAGCAAGCGAGCACTTCCTGCTCAGCAGCTTCCTGAATGTCACGGGTGGCGGCTCGGTTGTCATGGATCTGCGCTAATTAGCGGCACGTAGCTGACGTTCAGCTCTGGACCCAGCGAACGCCGCAGCCGGTACGGGACGCGAACCTGATCCCCGTGCGTGGCATATGCCGGGCCCTTGCAGGAGCCGGTGGCGGCGGCGCCGCTGCCGCAGTTAATGAAAAATGAATGGAGAGCGGCGCAGCCTTTAAACCTCCCTCGTGCTTCGTCATCCAGAGTCAAGAGCGCCCGGGTTTGGCGTCGGCCAGCCAACGCTCATATTTGCCCCCGGAAATGTCCCGTTTTCACGTCCAGTTATGTAATTACAGCTTTATTAATGCTGAATACGTCACTGGGGGGCATCAGCAGTGGCGCCATTCAGGGTTTCGAAGCTCCACACTGCAGCGAGGCTCAGTGCAGCAGTCCGTGCCGCGCCGCGCCGCGCTGGCCCTTTAAAAATGGCTACGGCTGAACATATGGAGAGCTAATCTTAGCCCGACTCCAGGGAGAGACAACGCTGGCCGCCAGCCACCGTGCAGAGCTTGAGAAGGTAGCCTCGCTCACGTCTCTCATTCCCTCCTCTGACGGACATGAAAGCCTCATGAAAGCAGTCTTGACGTCCTCTCAGATGTTTTTTCACACCCGCTCCGATGGCAATATATTCATATTCCTTCGTATTCTTTTCACCACCAAACCACGCTCAGTTATTAAACGGTGACGGGCTTTAACTCATTATTCTACGTTAGGGCGTTGTTCCCCAATAGTGGGTTTTCCTGTCATTTCCCCTTTTCCTCTGCTGCCCTCCCCCGTTCTTTTGTACGTTTCCCCCTCCCCTCTGTACTGCACATTTCTTCTTTCTGTCTCTCAATTTCCTTCGCAAGGAATGCTCTCTGCGGGCAGCGATTTTCTTCTCCGTCAAGCGATCAACTTCCTTGCCCACTCGCACCTCCGCACTGAGCGACGAGGCAAGCTCCACCCTACCTCACCCCACCCCCACATCTCTGGCTGCCTTTTGTGAGGAGCGGCGGGGAGGGGGCCGCCCAGCTGGGCCGTGCGTGCCGGCTTGCACGTGCCGTGCGTCATGAAGGACAGACTGAGGAGTTATGACACACAGGATACCCGACACTGGGTCCAAAGCAGAGGCGGGGCAGGGGGTCACGGGGGATGTAGGGATAGAGGAGATGAAAAGCAAAACGATAGGATGAGATAGAAAGAAAGGGGTAAAAGAGAAAAAGATTTTTAAAAAAAAGACAATGGAACTCACTACGACATTCCAGATCTTTCTTAGTTCAGAATTCCCCTCTTAAGAAGATGCTTAAGAGTTTTTCTATTTTCCTCAATCTGCAGAGACCAGCCTGTAAGATCACAGTTGTTCTCTAGTTCTTTTCTTAAACCAAGTTAACGTGACCCGCGGTTACGTGGATTAATGTATGCAGATGTAGCATCGGGTAGAGTTAGGGGTTACCAGGCTATCTGATTTGGACCACCGTGGCCCGTCTCCACTGACCTTGGCTTGCTGTCAATACCCGTCGGATGAATTGGATTTTTCGTGTAGGCAAACATCTAAGCCGGTCAGAAAGCTAGGTTATGTAACACACACACACACACACACACAACTGCATCATGTATGATGTTCATGATCCTACATTCACATGGCTGAGCCTGTGTATACTAGTCAAATGTTTGTCATTAAAAGGTAAAAAGTATTACAGGAACATACGTTGATACGCGGCGAATAATTGAATGGAAAGTGGAACCACACCAATGACGTTTCTGTTTGTTGTGTATTGCGCTGTTCGGGGCTTTACTTATTCTACTTCTGCGGGGGGGGATAATGATGGAGGAACCCAATCCGTGTCTTCATTCGTAGCCCACGCGGTTTCCCCCCTCGGCGTGCGAGAACCCGAGCAACCGAGGAAACATCTGAGTAAGCCTCGACTGGTTTTTTGAGTCAGAACGTGGTCATGAGCGTTGCATCATCTGTCAGCAGCACAGGGCTGATATCACTACCTGGCGATGGTTCGGCGGAATCGGGAGCAAGATGATACCTCTGATTCAGCCTCTGGAAACGATGAACCTGATGACTCAGTGCGCGTTGTGGTTTCAGTAGGAGTTATTTCTGCATTTGACATTTCAGTTTCTCGGATATTCTTCACTGGCATCAAACAACGAGTGATGGACCACAATAGTGCATCATGAAATGCTTATTCACTAGTGACTCTTCATTATGAATATGTAAGTAATATGAATTGTGCTGTGGTCTTGGGAACCACAATGCAATCACAATGTTTTAGTGGGTTTAGTTAGGTTAGCGGACGCGTAATCAGAAGGTTGCCGGTTCGAATCCCGAACCGTCTGAGCAAGGCACCGTCCCCGAGGGTGATGCTTAAAAGCAGAGGACACATTTCCTTGTGTCGCCGTGTGCTGTGCTGCAGTGTTTCACAATCACTCCTCTTTCAATAGCATTAGTGTATTTTGGACTGCGATTAACCAGCACTCGTCATAATAAAGATGTTCAGTTCCAGGAACAGAAGGGGTTAAGTATGCACGCCGGGTGGAGAAATGAATATGCTGTGTCACTAAACGAGGAAGGAGGGCGTGCGAGAGTGAGTGAGTGTGTGGGGGGGGCGGGTCGCACCTACACCACGTCGCCGGGGGACGGCCGAGGCGGGACGCAGCTCTTGTGGGATCGCGATGATGTAAGAGGGACGTCGCGGGCGCTCCTCCATCGCCAGCCCTCTCCCGCTCGTCGGCGCCGGAGCGCCGCTGCCTCTCCGTTCTCCGGCTCGATCCCGCCAACGCTGTCGAAGGGAGCGCAGGCACGGCGGGCGGGCGGGCGGGCGGGCGAGCGGGAGCCGTGGAACCAAAAACAAAAGTGAAAGACAGCGAGGCGGAGAGATTGGGAGGAATAAACGGCGCGTTATTGCGGCTGATGCTGCCGGGGTAGAGAGGCGATCGCGAAATAGTAATCATGCAAGAGTCGAAATTGCGGCCAAGCCTACGGCAACCTGCACTGTTCGGAGAAAACTGCGCCATTCCTCCATTACCGAGCGGGTCCGGTCCAAAAACAACAACAGAGCGGCGCCGGCCGCGGGAGGAGGACGGGAGAGAGGGAAAGATGGAGAGGGCGAGACAGGGAGCGGGGACGAGCGGTAGCGTGAACTTGGCAAGTACCGGCTGAGCGAAGACTCTGCGGCATCGAAGGAGAGAAGGAAAGAAGAAGGATACGGTGCGGAGATCGGAGACGAGTCCCGCTGTCCAAAAAAAACGGCAAGACCCGATGCTCCTGGGTCCCTCTTCACCGGGAGCCAAAGTGGGGAGACGGTGACACCGTTTGCCGCTCATGGACGCGTGCGATTAGCATTTTTGTCCTGACCCTGGTCGCCTGTCCTCGTCTGCCGGTCTTTTCCCATAAACTACATCTGTCCTCGCCGCCGCTGTTCCAGATGTTCAGGCCGATCTTTTTACTGCTCAGGCTACTTCGTCTCCTCGGTTCTGCTTCCCGTCCATGTTGGTTTGCCGTCCGCGGCGTCCCCCGCTCGGCATTTATACGAGCAGCGAACCTACGGCGGTAGCCAAAGCCCACGGCGCCGTCTTCGCTCGGGACGAACTTCATGGCGCTCGCCGGCTCATCCCGGCGTCCGCACATCGCTGCCGAATTGGAACTGTGAGCTCGGCTGAGCTCGGGCAGGACAAATCTGCAGCAGGAAGTGTAGAACGTAAAAGGAGAAAAGAGGCGCGCCGCCGGACGTGGCTCCGGTGTAACAGAGGCGGTAAAAAAAACGAAAGTAAAAACTCTGAAAATACATCAGCACCCAAAGTTGCCACATCAAAGCAGTTTTAATTTCAGTGTTTTTTTTTTATATTCACATACACACACACACACACACACACACACACATATACATGTAACATATTACATATGCCGGTGCATATGTGCATTTGTCTTGTAGAACCTTTTCGCTCCACCAGAATGCACGGTGGAGGGGGGACGCCATGTCGCCCGCGAGTTGCCAGACAGCAGCAGCCGTGCTGCAGTGCACGCTGCGGCGCGGCGTCCATCCCCCCAGCTCGCTCACCGCACACTCCTCCATTCCACTGTACGTGCCCACTGTGTCTCACATAATGGCCTCTCTCGCTCTGCGCACACAGAGGAGAGGGGGAGGAACAGGGAGGGAGGGAGGGAGGGAGGGAGCGCCGGCAAGCGAGCGAGGCAGAGGGGGAGGGAGAGAGAGAGAGAGAGAGAGAGGGAGGGAGGTGGGGGCTAAAAGGAGAAGCAGACCGTGAACGAGAAGGGAGAGAGAAAGAGGAATACAGAAAAAAGGGGAAGGGAGGAGCAGAGAGATATAATGAGAGAGGAAACAAGGGGAGAGCGGCAGTGAGAGGAGACAGAGAGCAAAGTGTGTGTGTGTGGGGGAAGGTGTGTGTGTGTGTGTGTGTGTGTGTGCGCCGCACAGAAAAGGGGAGAGGAAAAAAAAAAAGAAGCCACATTGCCACTGGCTGTCCGTCTTCCACCAACACCAACCGGCGCTCCATGCACTCCTCTGCGCCTCCTCTTCTCTCCTGCTCCTCCGGCGGCCGGGTCCGGGCGTCCATGTAAGTAGCCGCTGTCCGGCGTTCCCGACTCCGCTCTCGGACGCGTAATCTCGGCCGTTGTCGAGCGCGTACGTGCGTGTTTGCCGGCGAGGGCCACGGAAGCGTAGTGAAGGGGCGGGAGGGGCGGAGGAGTGGGGTGTCGTGTGTCTAACTGTGGATTTGTGTTCAGCTGTCGACTCCCAGGCTTTATGCCCCCTCCCTCACGCCCTCCCTCCCTTTTTCCCTCCATCTTTCTCCCCCCCCCCTCTCGTGTGCTTGCTTTGTGCCGTCAGCCTCTTGGGGCATCTGCTCCACTCGATAGATAGCGTCTCTCTTTTTTCTTTTTTTTAAATGCTCACATCGTCAAACAGGTCGGGCCCGGCCCTCCGGTGGGGCGTGTTGATGTTTTGGTTGTAGTGTGCGAGTGCGAGGATAAGAGGGAGTGTGTCCTGGCAGCTGTGGAGCTCTCTGGCACGCAGTAAATAGTTGCCGGCTGAGCACGTGCTCGCTGCTGTCAGAGGCAGCAGGTTGGGTACGTGCAGGTGCGGCCGAGCCCAATGAACGCCGCTGCCAGGCAGGTGTTGCCAAATCGACACGTGATTTGTGGGTTTCTCGTGGGGATTTCATAGCCGCGTGGCTCCTAGTTGGTGTGGGGTCAGGTTTTTCTTGATTTAAAAAAAATAAAAAAATAAAAAAATTATATATAAAAAAAAAAAATAAAAATTATGGCTTCAAAAAGAGGAAAGGAGAGTAGAAGGAAAGGTTTTTTCCCCAGCTGTGTCATAAGTGATGATCTTGTGACTAAGGTGGTTTGTGTGGGTAATATGGGGCCATGAGCCTCTGGTGCCTATTCAGCTGCCCACCCAAACTCCCATGGGACTCCAACTAGACACGGTGCACAGAGGGTGAATTCAAAGAAGCTAAAACCAATAATTAGACACTTCAACAAAGAATAATTATTGCTCCTTCTCACAGTCCAATAATGACTTATTGTTCTACATTATGGTTACAAACAATGTGTATATTAATAAAGGGGATGTAAAAAATTACATAAAGCAACATTTTCAGACAATGAATGCATTTATATAGGCCTATAGTAAAATTTGTGGAAGGTTGCATGCAAACCTACTTATATACAACACCCACACACTGAGGCAGCATTGTTTGACATTCAAAGGAGAGTAGGAGGAAGAAAAATAAAGTTCTGTTGGTAGGGCAGAAGGAGCCAGAGAGATTATATCATGGTTTAAAGGTCAGAGTGTGACTCTGAGATAACTATAGATACTTTCACTCATTAACACCATCATTTATTTATGGTAACTCAAAGACATCCCCACAGACACCAGTAAACTGTTTTAGATGTTATGTGTTTGCTATTTTGACAATGTCCCAGTATTAGTAAATGAAACCATGAACCAGGAAAACCTGTTTCGTCACACTGTCAGACATTAACATTTTATGGATGGACCTCTTCCATAAACCTCTGTTCCCCAAGTCTAATGTACAGTATTTAACCCTGTTCTGTATGGTATCATGCAACACAAATGCTTAAAACAAATTATTTTTGTTTGTCACTGGTGAAGACATTATTATCTCACCATACTTTGCTTCTTTTTGTGTTTCTGAATTACAGACAGTATCAGGGGTGGCTTCAGTGGATGGCCCCAGAGGAAGAGGCCAGATGGAAATTGGGTCCCATGACCGCCTGAAGGAAGGCGTGTTAAATCAGGAATCAGCCAATGGAGTAAGTGGGCACACTTGTGAAGAGGACGATCTTACAAGTGGGGAGTCAGCCAGAGGCGGGCAGCAGAGGACAGGGTGCATTCCCCTGGTTCAATCATGGGAAGCTGGGCCTGATAAGACCTCACTTGCTCAGCAAGAGCATCTGCAAAGCTGTTGGAATAGTCATGGTGTCGGAACGTCTGTAAATGCTGCAGACATCGAGGATGCCAAGAACCTGGTGGCTTTCTCCGCCAGCGTTGGGTCCCTGCCACCCTCAGGGGAACCTGAACCACAGGCACCAAATGCACAACTCTATGAGAAGTTCAACCAGGAGATGGCCAGCAGAGGCGGGCAGGCCAGGCTCTCTGGTTTGAGTGTGGAAGGTGACCAATGCCCTCCTGAAGACCTGAACACTCTTCAAATTGCTCTGAGCCAGGCCAAGCATGGCCACAAGCCCCCAAACTGTGACTGTGAAGGCCCAGACTGCCCCGACTACCTTGAGTGGCTAGAGAAGAAGATCAAGCAGACAGCTGGCAGCCAGGAGAAGAAACACTGCAGATTGTCAGAAGCACTCCAACCTGACCAGCAGCACGTCTCCCAGTCCCAAACGCAGACCAATGGTCAAAGCTCCTTGTGTTGTCCACAACCTCCAGCCTCCAGACACCAGCCTTCAACCCCCATTGGCTGCACCCCAGCCCCCATCCCATGTTCACCCAGTGTGCTTTCCATTGCCAAGGAGAAGAACATCAGCTTGCAGACGGCCATTGCCATTGAGGCCCTTACCCAGTTGTCTGCCACTGTCCAGCAAACTTTGGTACCTCCGGTTGAAACAGCCACAAACAGTCTTCCCCATCAGCACATCCCCTCCCATGCACAGCATGGCACTCATCTGGTCTCATCTTCTTCTGGGCCCATTAGCACCTCCACCTCCTCCTCAGTGCAACAGTCTGTCCCCATTGGAAAATATTCCCAGCAAGACTCTCTCTGCTGGGAGCAGCACAGACCCCAGTCTCAGAGGGAAGCTCCTTCACCTCACATGGTTTCTCGTCACTCTTCCCCATACCCAACCTCTGCTTCGCCATTCTCTGGTGCTCATCTTCCAACAGGTACCCCCAGGCCTGAGCAATGGCAACAGAGCTCTGGAAGAAGCTGCGTTCAGAACTCCCCAAGGAACCCCTGGATGGTAAACTCAGAACAGACCCTCTATTCACAACTCTCTCATGGCGGCAGTGACCCAATGTCTGAGCTGAAACAACTTCTTGGAAACACCAGCAGAAAGTACACCAATCCTGCCTTCAAGTTTCCAGCCCAAAATCTCAGTTCTAAAGAGAAGGATGACCATGTGAATTTGCCCAGCATCAAGCAGGAAATGGACAGCGGAGATTACCCAGGCTCAGCATGTGCAACTATGGTGCAGAACAGGATGGTGAATGGCCAGCAGTACCCTGGGTCCCCGCTTTCTCCCAACAGCATGTCCATCAAATTCTCAACTCAGGCAGCACTTCAGCAGCACCTTCACCATAAGCGAAAGCTCTTCTCTAGCTCCCCAGCCCATGGGCAGAGGGCTGCCATGTCCTGCCAGGACCTGCGCAAATGGTGGCCTCAGATGGAATCTGACGTTTTGCCCATCAAACAGGAGCCCAAGGAACCCAAAAAGAAGAAGACTCCCCAGAGCTCTCCTCTCATCAAAAATGCAATGGGTGGATTGGTTCCCCATCTAGGCTCCCCCTTACCCAAACCCAAGACAATTGTTATAAAGAAGGCCAAGCAGAAAGCCTCACAGCCCCTCTTCCTCCCACATAGTCAAATAAAATTGGAGAAACCTGATCCATTCTCACAAGCAGTCCCAATATCTTTACCCCAGCTCAACCCATTTTTGCGTGGCATAGAGACAGGGCCTGCTTCCTCTCAGTCACTCTGCACACACCTTTCTGCTGTTGTGCCTCAATTGGCCTCAGCCCAATCTCAGGAATCCATTTTGAATAGATGCGGTCCACCCTCCACTTCTTCCAACTTTTCTGAAAATGCCCCATCTATCTCTGCCTCGCTTCCCACAACACAGTCACAGCCCCAAGACAACATGGCAAGCTCAGGCCCCATGGAGTCAGGAGACGGCACCTCGGCCAGCAGTACCACACCTAATACCTCTGTTCTCTGTTCTAATCCCCCCACGGTCCTTCCTCCCCCAAGCCTTGGCTCGTTGGACCCCAAATTTGAGGAATTGATTCGGCAATTTGAGGAAGAGTTTGGGGACAGCAATCCTGCTTCAGGTCCAAATCCAGCTTCAGATGCAGCTCACGTCCCGACACCGACCTCCAACACTGAAGGCCAGACCCTGGAGCAGGCATCCGCTCGGTCAGTGGTGACAGCGTCACAACCAAACTCTAACTCAGGACACAACCGACCAACGTCACCACCCACAGAGCAGCCCGCTACATGTGGCAGCCTTCCCGCGGCAGAGAGCCAGTCTATGGAGTTGGAGATGCAGAAAGATTCCGGTGCGGCAATCGAAGGAGCACTTCCAGTAACTTTGCAGACCCCGACTGGATGTCATGAAGGCAACGTCAGCTCATCTGGAAGCCCCCTTGTCTCTTTTCTGGAGCAGAAACAGAGCCATACACTTGAGGACCCCTTTACCACCCCATTACCCAAGCGAATGAAGATTGAGTCATCTGGAGGAGTCACAGTCCTCTCAACTACTGGCTGCTTCCCCACTGATGATGGGGAGACACCCACAAAGGACGGATTTCCTGCCAACCCATCCCTGCGTGGCTTTTTGGAGTCGCCGCTGCGCTACCTGGACACCCCCACCAAGAGCCTGCTGAACACCCCTGCCAAGGATCCACAGGCAGAATTTCCCACCTGTGACTGTGTGGGTGAGTGTGCAACCTGCTAGCAGGGCTCCATAGATAGAGTCTTCTTATTTTTCACAAAGAGTCTGTTCACAAAGACTCACAGGCAACATATTTGGCCTCCCTTTTTGCTATCTGTGAAGGGAACCTTTAACAGTTGAAACGTTTAGCTGACAATTTGTCTGGAGGCTCAGGTGGCGAGTAATTCCAAGACCCTTGTAAAACTTGTCCAACCAGTACCACGGCACAGTGTAACTTGCAGAAATATTTGCATGTTAGTACTAGAATGAAGAATAATGAAGAATAACTTGAATGGATTACTCATGCAGCAGCTTCAACATGCACACATTTATATAATCATTAAGTCTCTTCCACTACACATCCGTTACTCATTGTTGCAAATTGCCTGAAGTAATTTACGTGCCATTAATGTGTATTTTTTTCAATTGGCTCGTGTCGTTAAATTCAGTTATTTCAAGTTTATTAGCAATTTTTCCTGATAGATATTTGAGATGTGACTACATAAAACACTACTACCAGCTTTGTGTTTGACAAGGACAGGTAAAAGCAAAGATCACCACACATATTTTATAATTCTGGCATAAATCATGAGTACTGATGTTCATTACATATCTGATATTTATCACAGTGGATTATTTCTACTCCGGCGCGTTTGCCCAGGCAGTTGCTTGTCTGTCTGAGAATTCATGTATAATCTGCTGGGGTGCGTTGCCTGGTCTGCAGTCCACTCACAGTGCAAGGCGCTGAGGGAGACAGGGAGAACAATAGCCCCAACAGAAGGGTTCCTTTGTGTCCTGTGGGCCAGCCATCCAGACAGAGCATTCTGTCTTCATTTTGCAGTCAGTCCACCTCCAGAAACCATAGTGCTATGTCTCATGTTGTCTTGAAGGGAGAGCCATGACACGTGTTTCATGTGCTGTATAAATGTATGAAGAGCGCTCAAAATTATTTAAAGTTGTATTTAAATAAATGTTTTTAAATGAATAAGTAAACAACATTACATATTACCAATTGTTCATATTGTAAGATCCTTGTAACATAACATGTAAATACAAGTTTAAATATTTAACCTTCAAACACTACATATAATACAGATATAATGCTAAGATGTGGTATGCTTAAGCATGTATATCATTAAATAGACTTAATAAAAACCCCCGCCCAGTGGATGAGTTTGATAGTTTCTGAAATGCTCTTATTTTGGAACCAAACACTGAAGTGTGTGTTCAGCTGCTGGCTGCCAGCTTTAGAGTATCCTGGTTGGCTCGCTACTGTTACCAAGAGCAAAGGCCACTAGACAAGAGGCCTCCGTAGTGAAGCCTAGTTACACACCCAACTGTCAACACCACCACCAAAAAAACGGTGTGAAATCTGATCCCTCTTCCTCCTCAGCCCCACCCCCCGTTTCTCCCCTTTTTTCACTTGATGGCCAGTTTTGCTGATGTAGCAAAAAAGGAGCCACTTCATGCTTGCCTTCATTTTCACATAGGAATTTATGGAGGACACACTACCACAAATCATTTGCTGCATTTGGCCCCGCCTATGGCCCTCCCTTCTCTCTCAGAGGAATGTGACCGTAGATTGCCTCGCGGCCCAGCAAGCTGTTTCTCTCTCCCATGCTTTTGGCTTATTTTCTTCCACGCTCACTCCCTCCCTCCCACTCGGTTCTGTCTCACAAACACATATTGACTGTACTAGATGGTTTTCTGTGTCTCCAGGCTTGGTGATATTATTCATGACAAATACATATGGGTGTGTCTAGCTTTTCATGAAGAAAAGTTTGCAACCATACAAATCCAACAATAATATTGCAATCGTAGTGTAGTTCTACATTTTTTTTTTCAACTTTTCTCATTGTTGTTCTACAGCGCAAATTGTGGAGAAAGATGAGGGGCCATACTACAACCACCTTGGGGCCGGACCCAATGTTGCATCCATCAGAGAACTGATGGAGAGCAGGTGAGATGTCCCATGGCCGCATAATCCAAGTCCAAGCTGTGGTATTGGTGCTATTAGTTTCCCTCCTGCATTTGGCTCTGCTTATCTAACATTGAACTGGGTTCGTCTTTGGAATGGATGAGTTTTGGTGTCACCTGGCACTGTGGACGCACACAGCTGTAGCTGAGCATCGCTCCTCACTCTCTCTTGCCTTTCAGCCCCTCCTCTCTGCCTCTTTGTGATCTAGTCCCCAGGGAATCCCTGACCTAGAATCCAGTTGCACTAACAGGAAATAACGGCCTCTGCATTTCCACGCCAAAGTCTGCCAGATAGATATGAGTCGAGAGAAAGGCAAGGAAATAGACAAGAGTGTCAAAAACGTGTGGGAGGGAGAAGGAAGAAGGGAAGTAAGGAGGGAGATTGTCTGAGCGCGACCATTGGGCAATGGTCATATTTTTCTTGTTCATCTAGTGACAACTCTGCCTTCCTCTTATTTTGGGAATCTGAAGCAATCTTCATAAGCCACCCAAAAAGAAACAGCATGAATAAAAAAACCAGTTAAATAATAAAAGTGTCCCTAAAATAGAATGGAACCTAGCAATGCACAATTTTACATAAGCGTTCACAGATTTTTTTTTTAGCACTGTCAGTTTGCGAAGCTGAAACAGGACTATGTTAGATGAAAAAGCATGGATTTAAGCTCTGGTCTTACAAGCACAAGCAGTTTCAGCGTGGTGCATGATCGACTTCATTGTGGTCCATGTTTCTATAGCTCCCAAAGAGGAGTGGCTCATTTCCCGGGAGAGGGAAAGCCATGTTGGGGGATGGGGAGGGCTCTTCCTTTTGTTTGTGTGCAAAGCCTGGGCCTGACCTTTGCTCGACCCCTGACCCCAAAGGCCGTCTCCCATGGATAACCATCCTTATTCTGCTGGCTTGAGTGATTATTGTTGTACAGACCTTTATTCACGAATGCCACACACTCTGTGGGTGATTTCATCATAATGACCAGATAGGGAAGGGCATTTTATATTAACACACAATGCTATCCAATTTTTGCCAGTCACCATTAGTCACTATTTATTTTCACTTAGTCAGCAAACTAATGCAAAAGTACATTCACAAACACATATTGCTGGACGGTATGAAAACATAAGAATATTTTAAATGTGTTCAGGTATGGAGAAAAAGGAGAAGCTGTCCGTATTGAGAAGGTGGTTTACACCGGCAAGGAGGGGAAGAGCTCTCAGGGATGCCCCATTGCAAAATGGGTAAGTTTGCATCGTTCACATCATTGTGGTATATATATATATAATATTGTTAATGAACAATCCTAAATGTACTATACTGAACCATACTAAATTACAAAAGTAAAATGTATAAAAAATGACTACATGTAATGTAGAATGTAAAAAAAACTTATCCCACCTTTAATGTGACAATCAGTGTCTTACAAAAACTGTCTTATATTATACATGACAAAAACTTTGTACGCTTTTTATATCCATTGCCTGGAGTTGCCACTTCACACATCTGGCATGCAAAGGGAGAAGTACACCATTTGTTTTAGGGGTTTAGGCCCATGAACAGCCCAATAATAGAAAACATACCAACACTGTTCAGTTATGTATGGCTTGACAATCAATGTGAACATCCAATACTAATGCTTACCTCTGTGGATTTAAACAAATTTAGTCTTTGGTAGCTGAGGCTTAATACTTTTTTTTTAGCCACTTGGAAGTCTTGCATTATTTTTGCACAATATTCCATGCATCCTGCACTCTGAAACCAGAACCTGCTCCATGCACATTTGGGGGGCATTGAGCAGGATCAAGTCTGTTCAATGTCAGACCTGTCTGGTTCTGACATTTTGGATTAGAAAGGTAGAAGGTGGCAGATGTTATTCTCATGAACAGCTGACCAGTGCTACTCTGCTAACTCTCTCCTTTAATTGATTTATGGCCTCGGTGTGTGACGTCACACACAAACAAGCACCCAGCGTGTGGCATGACTAAGAAAATATACTAAAACCTTAAGACAATATGCTAAATACACTGACCAAGAATAAACGTTATTCCTGACACTTTCATCCTCCTCTCTTCCTTTTGCACCCCATTGTCTCCTGCCCCTTCTCCCTTTCACTCTCTCAGGTAATTCGACGAAGTTGTGAGGCAGAGAAGCTGCTGTGTCTGGTACGTCACAGGACAGGGCACCACTGTGCCAACGCTGTCATCATCATTGTCATATTGGCTTGGGAAGGCGTGCCTCAGGCCCTGGGTGACAAGCTGTACCGCGAGATCAGTGACACGCTCACTAAATTTGGTAATCCCACCAGTCGGCGCTGTGGACTCAATGAGGAGTAAGTAACAGTCCTTGCAGACGGTTATTATTATAACTATGTTTTTAGGCTAGTGCATTTATTATGTGAGAGAGTGTGTGTGTATAGTCTGTTTCAAAAGGCCAATATTGACCAGACATGGTTTAGCCAGTTCTAAAATGAAGTCACTGGTAGTCATTTCACCTACTGCTGACTCAGTCCAGTGTTTCAGAAACAAGTAAATACATAATTTGTGAATGTGTGTGAACATTCTAAACAAAGCTGTTTGTGCTCCTGCTTGCCCCCTACAGTCGTACGTGTGCATGCCAGGGGAAGGACCCTGAAAAGTCTGGTGCCTCCTTCTCCTTCGGGTGCTCCTGGAGCATGTACTTCAACGGGTGCAAGTATGCCCGCAGCAAGACCCCTCGCAAATTCAGGCTGCAGGGAGAACATCCCAAAGAGGTCTGCACCAAATGCTTAATGTATAAGAAAATGAGCGGCCATGTTGCAGTAATGCAACATCTGTATTATAGTGCTGATTTAAAACCTAGTGCTAGTTGGTGTTTGGGGTTGAGTTAAAACATGGGTCAGCCCTTAATTTGCTCTAGCAGGGATGCATTTATATAAACACCATCCAAGTATGTGTTCAAGGTGTCACAAAATGTTAATCAGAATCAGAATATCTTTATATATTTATTGTCATTGTAACAAGTACAATGAAATTAGGTTGTATTGCACCATATGATTGTGATATTTGATCACAATCATGCCAGTTTTACTGCAAGTCTACCAAAGCTTGGTTAAAGAATCATTCCGAGAATGTCCTGGAGCGGCCTTTGCCAACATCACATAAAAAGCAATTACAGCTCAAGCCATAAAACATAAAAAAGCTTTTGGCATGAGAAAACCTTGAAAGAGGTATATGTCAGCACTTGCTAAAATTGACTTTTAGAAATGTCAAAGCAAAAGGGCGCTCCATCTAACACCATGGTAGATACTGAAAAATTGTGTTTCATTTAAATCCCTGTGTCGTCACAACTTTCCTGATTGTAAGCTACTGATTGTAAATTGGTCTGGATGAGGGCGTCTGATAAATGCCATAAATGTTATGGATAATGAGTGAGTAAAAGTATATGAACATGCTCACGTGCACCAAAATCTATTTATATTCAACTCACCATGAAACATGTTAAGCAACATCTTGCAACTTTATAGGCAAGAGGATGAACTTCAGAGGAAGTCATCAGCATGGGATGTGTAATGTAATGTTATGTTACAAATTACATTAGACTGTCTCATTTTGTATAACTGTATAACACTGAAGTAAAGGAAACGGTTCTCCAAAACTCAAATTTAATGTGCTATTGGATAGACTAGATCTAGTCTTTTTTATGTTTGCTAAAGTTGTGTGCAACTGTTTACAGGAGGATAATCTCAGGGATAATTTCCAGAATCTGGCCACACATGTGGCTCCTTTATACAAGAGTCTGGCTCCACAGGCCTACAGCAACCAGGTGACTGCACTTCTCCAAGCCTTTTATTACATTGCTCAGTGAAAAAGATCAATCCAGGATTAAGTGGATTCCACTGGATCATATATTTCTCTTTTTTCTTTGAATAATATATATACCATTTATATATAATTGATTAATTAGGAAGCAATATGGCATTTGTTTGCCATTCCTATCAATTTAACCTGTTATCTGAATCTAATGTTGTGTTTAATGTACCTGAATTCTGTTTCCTTTGTTTAGTGTCAAAATGAGAGCACAGCCCCAGATTGCAGGCTGGGTCTGAAAGAGGGCAGGCCATTTTCTGGTGTCACTGCCTGCATGGATTTCTGCGCCCATGCCCATAAAGACCAGCATAACCTGTACAATGGCTGCACAGTGGTAAGCCGTTAACTTCCGGATCACTTTTTTCCAGGCCAGCAAGCTTTGTACATAAAATTATTAGCCACTGTAAATATACAAAGTGCTGACATGCTTGTTGACCTGCCCAGGTGTGCACTCTTACAAGAGAGGACAATCGTATGGTGGGTCAGATCCCTGAAGATGAGCAACTGCATGTGCTCCCACTTTACACGATATCAATGACCGATGAGTTTGGCAGCGAGGAGAACCAGCGCCTCAAAATGCAATCTGGGGCCATCCAGGTGCTAGACAACTTCAGGCGTGAGGTCCGAAAGCTCCCTGAGCCAGCAAAGTCGTGCCGTCAACGGAGGCTGGAGGCCAAGAAGGCTGCATCAGAGAAGAAGAAAAAGCAGCTCCAAGAGACGCCAGTTAAGACCATTAAGACAGAAATGTCCATCTCCAGCTCTCCTCATCCCCAACAAGGCAATAAAGGTAAGTCTACCATCACCAATATTTTTTAATATCTCTTTTTGTTAAAAGTCATCCAAAATATTGACTGATTATCACCATTTTTTTTCCTGTAAAGCAATTCCAAAACAGGAAGTGAAACCCAACATAAAAAAAGAATCAGTGGATCGGTATCAGTCCATTAATGGTGCCATACCAGGCTACCTAGCTATAGGAAATGGCCAGGAGTCCTATGGCATGAACAATGGCCACTCCTACCCTGGAGGCCTTTCTTCCAGCAGCCAGACTCCAGCACCTGGGCCCGTCAATGGCTTCCACCCCAATCTTCCGGCACTGCCCTACGGCTATTACCCGCCCAATGCACTTTTTCCTCCAGAGCTACTTAACTACAAGGGCCAGAACAGAGCCTGGCCCAAAGCTGCATCTACTCCCCCATCCTTTGACAAGAAACCTGACGTGCAAAGTCTCAATGCCATGATGGCTCACAACCAAGACCATCCTGGGCAGCAAGCAAGTGGGGCGACTTCCCATTGCTATGGTGGCCCTGCTCCCAGCCACACCCCCTCACCATCTCCTGATGCCCGCATAGGTACACCAGTCATCAAGGAGGAGCCGATGGATGTGCCTCTGTATGCCAACTGCAGGGTTCAAGGAAGACCTCAGAGCTGTGGTCCAAGCACCCCACAGCCCGACAGCTGGCATGGCCAGAAACCTAATGGCAGTCTAATGCCCAAGACCTGGGAGGGTCAGCTCAGACCTGCCGCATCAGGATCCCCCTTTCCTATGGACAAGCAACAGCCACCTCACCATGCACAGCAGCCCTACCCGGATCTGCAGCAGCAGTGGATTTCCTTCCATGGGCGGGCCACCCCAGTGGCTTCACCAGCTCCATCACCATCTCCGTCTCTGAAGGCATCGCCATCGCCAGCACTCACCCCTCACCATTGGGAAAATCCCTCTCCCAGCCCCCAGCCTCATGCTTGGGCCATGGGACCTGGCACTCTGAAGCATGCCAACCCTGCTGGTGCTTTCCCTGACAAGATGCTGTCCAGGGTTGGCGAGAGCCGAGGTTCCACACCCTTGGGCCTCCAGGAGAAAGTGTGGAAGTCCAGCGGTGGTTCAGTGGCCAGCAGCACCCCGTCCCCGGCCCCCGAGGGCCGTCTTTTCCCACACGCCCTGCAACAAACAGATGCACAGGCCTGCTGGACGCCCTGCAAGATGGATAGCGAGGTGGAGAGCCAAGGTGACCCTGAAGAGGACGAGGTGTGGTCTGACAGCGAGCACAACTTCCTGGATCCCTCCATTGGTGGAGTGGCAGTCGCCCCTGCTCATGGCACGATAATGATCGAGTGCGCACGGCGGGAGCTGCACGCCACCACTCCTCTCAAGAAGCCTGACCGCAGCCACCCCTCCCGCATCTCCCTTGTCTTCTACCAGCACAAGAACCTAAACCAGCCCTCCCATGGCTTGGCGCTGTGGGAGGCCAAGATGAAGCTTTTGGCGGAGCGGGCGCGGCAGCGGCAGCAGGAGGCGGCCCTGCTCGGTCTCTCGCAGGAAGAAATCAAGGCATACGGCAAAAAACGCAAGTGGGGGACCCTGGACTCCTCCAGTCCCGGCCCAGGACAGGTCAAGGACAGGAGGGAAGGGGTGGTGACACGGCTGGCCCCCACGCAGCACACCTCCACCACAGTCACTGTGTCACCCTTTGCCTTCACCCAACTCACTGGTCCCTACAGCCGCTTTGTCTGATGGCCGAATGCCTACAGACCACCAGTGCCCAGGCGGAGAGGGGGGGGGCACTGTGCGTTTCTCTCCGAATTCCTCCACCCGGAGAAGGATGGGGGGGGGGGAGGGTGACTGAAACGTTAGCTTTTGTTTTTTTGTTTTCTTTTTACCTCATATTTGGCAGCAGTTTGGGATTCTCCCTGACGGACACGCTGCCAGTGGTGCTCTTTCTCTCTCCAATATGGGAGGATTCCATATTCTTCTCTTTAATTGAATTCAATGATCCTAATTATTATTACTATTATCAATATTATTATGATGGCTATTGTTACTGTCAACGTTGATATTGCAGGTATTGTTATTATATAATGAAGATCATTTTTAAATTTTTTAATATTATTGTTTTTTCATTCATATTAATATTAAGTGTTTTTTGACTCTCTGTTGTGTAACGGTGACTTATTGGTCACATCACCCATAGGCGTTTTTCCTTTTTGTTTTTGGGGACATCATTTTTTTTAATATTCGTGCTCCTCTACATGGAAGAGGGGCCTTTTTTTCACGACTGCTAGCCACACAGGCACGACTGCTACCAAGGGTGCTCACAAAAAGGGAATGTAGGCTTCTCTGCAGGTTGGGCTGAATCTGACAACGCTGAGCATGTGACCAAATAAGAAAACAGGAGAAATCCTAATAACATCTGGGAACGTCTGTATTGTACTGTACCGTACTGTACCTCTTCTGCGTCATCGGGGTGCTCGCCTATTCCAGTGGTGCTTCTTCACTGTCTTGTTCCCAGTGCATGGGAATATCCTGCACTGTCCATCGTTGGGTGCTTTTACCGGGTGCTCAGGCAGCAGACACCGGCCTTTCACGTCAGGGGACCTGGTGGGATGCAGCGGTTGGCGAGTATATCTCGCCTCCGGATGAAATGGTGCTCATATTCTCACCATGGCTTCTGCCTGTGTGCTGGCCGGCCGAATCTTCCAGTGACCTGCCCAACCCACACCAATCAGATCGCTGAGCTGGACAAGTGATGGGGCTTCACCCCATTTTTGGTCTTTCTGTTTCTTAATTCGCCTTCTCTGACCTGGAGGTCCAGTCCTGGGGTCGGTGCTAGTATCTCGCTCGTGACTGTCCACTTGAGGTCACGTTTCCCTCTTCTCACCCCAGCACCGGAGCCTAAATCACCATCAAGCTGTGGGGGCGAGGGGCAGCGTGGAACCGTTCTTCAGTCTGTGCTCTGCAGTGCACGGCAGATAAACACACTGTCTCGGCTCTCAGCTATGTCAGTGTGCATGCCTGTCTCCGCACGTGTGTGTGTGGGTGTGTGTGTGTGCGTGTGTATGAAGGAAGGGGGTGAGTTTGGAGAGGACTACAGCTGGTTTACAGAGGGCCAGACACTGCTTGGTGCTCACTGCTTGGAGGGACCTTGGTGCTTATCAATTAGTCAAAAGTTCCCTATACCTCGTGTTGTAGAGACACTGGTCACAGTCACAACATGCTACAAACCCTGCAGGCGTCACCACGTGTGTGCTTGTTGCCTACACTTTGTAATCTACTTTTTAAATATTATTTATTATATAATAATGTTGATTATTGTTATTGTGGTTGCTGTTTTTTTTTGTTTTTTGGTTTTGTTTAGTTTGTTTTATTTCATTTCAGCTAAGACAAATTGTACATACAGAAAAAGATTTTATAAAAGCACTTTTAATCTTGTTTTAATTGAAAAAAAAACAACAACAGATTATTGACAACTTGAAAGCTAGTTTTTGTTTTAATGGAATTTTATTGGGAGAGATAGAAATGTAAATATTTAAATATTTAGTTAAGATTATTTAACTGGTGACATATAATGACTAAATTGTGAATGATTCCAGGAGTTTTAGTCTACAGTTGTCAGTATGTCAAGCCCTAAACAATGGAAAACAAGGCCTGGTGTGTTGGGTCTCTACATGTAACTACTTACTGCTGTCCTACTTTTCATATGTACTGTACTACACAATACCTCTAACAAGTACTGCTCCCCTTCTTTAACAGCCTTTTCTATTAACCAGGTAACTTGACACCACGTCCATTAAAACAGAAAAAAAAGTTTCCGGTCCACCGTACCATACCAGAATACAATATACAGAACAAATTGTGTTTGTATACACATACGGATACCAGTGCCCAACACCATGGTCGTTGATGATTTTTGCAGACATTGACAGTTACAACTGAAGTAACAGTTTAAAGCAAGAGCTCTTTTTTTAACTGTTACACTTTAAATTGTAAACATGAAACAGTAGTTGATGTGTGGTTGTTTATGTCATAGACGTATCACAGAATTATTTGGCATGCTTTGCCTTTTTTTTTTTTTTTTTTTCAATATTTGGCACTCACCAGAGTAACTAGTTACTCTTTATGAAATGTTCAAATCGTTCGAAATACATCAGGATCATGCAACCCAGAGGCCCGTCACACCAACATGCCTGCGGCGGGCCCGTGCTATGGTGCTAACCCCAGAGTTCACTGTGGAGTGGCGGTTGACACAAGATGTTCGTTGCCGGGCTCTTTAAACACACGGCAGACCGTTGAGATTTGTGGTGTACTGATGGCAATGTCTATGGTGCTGACATTCACGTTAGTTTGTGTATCTTGTCACATGCAATTATTGATTTTATAAAGCACTCATTCCCTCTGCCCCTCATATGTTATAATGTGGAAGAGAAACCATGTGCTATTAGAAGAGATCAGACTGTTAAAATAATGCTTGCTCTGCATTTAAATTTTTTCTTTACACCCTTCTAGCTTTATAGCTTTTTTTTTGTTCTCTCTCACCTTTACCCAAATTCGTCATCATCACACACAGATAGCAACAGATACACCTGCACGTTTTAAAATAATGAATATTTAGTATGACCGCCCTGCTATATTCTCATTCAGCCGAAGGGGTGCCCCATTTAAAACATGAATACATTTATACATACATGAAAATAAATATTAATAAAAAAAACAGGCAGCTACATTCCTTTATGGGTTAAAGATTGTTCATGGTTTTTGTTTTTCTCATGCCAAGTATGCAGTATGTAAAAAAGTGTTTTCTTTTTGTTCAGTCTCTCTCCTTGTAGCTGTATGGTGTATTATGTGAATACATAGTGTATGTGGTCGAACCCACGTTATTGTTTTATCTTCTGCGATAATGAGTAAAAAAAAAGAATAAAAAAGGAAATGAAAAAAAATTGTTTGTTGTTGTTTTTTTATAACTGTTCACGGCAGCATGTATCTGTACCAACATTTGATTGACAAGCGTTAGTTGGCTGTAATAGTTTATGATTTAAGTTTATAATGAAAGCACCTTTCTCTCACATTAACTGAATAGTTTATTCTACTGCACCCATCATGTCATAATTGAGTTTTTTTATTGCAAAATAGAAAAAGCTTCCTTGCATCTGGGCCTACAGTCAGTCTATGTAATTTTATAACTAATTCAAGTAGTACAAATATGTTATGGTTATCATGCAGGCCTTGCCAGGAATTTGACCTCATACAGATCTTCAAGCATTCTTTAACTGGCACTTTAGTGCAGATAATATGTGTGGGGTATTATTAGTTTAGGATTCAAGGACATATACAATGGGTAAAATAAGTATTAACGATGTCATCAATTTTCTAAACAAATACATTTCTGAAGGTGCTGTGACCACATACTCAAAGAAATTAATATATGTATTATCTATCAATATTTAAGAAATATACAAGGATTTTATGTCACAAATTTCTCACGTGTCTCACATACTGCACTGTTTTTTTACACTGTAGTTATATTTGACAGGTCCATATTTTTCTGTTGCTAATACAGTCTTTATTCACAAGTCTTGCATGAAAGTTGATTTGTGTGTGTGTGTGTGTGTGTGCGCATTTAGTGTTAATTAATTTTTTTTAGCATCTTCCCATGTAACTATGTTAATCCTGCTAATCTGCTCTATGTCCACATGGTGGAGCCAAAAGGACATGGCTGAAGTGATGTTCTACCCAAAAATCCTATTCATTTTATTGATGTACTTTTAGATTAAACATATAATTGCAGCAAATGCATCTAAATCTTTATAACATGTGAAACCCACTGTACTGTTTTATTTGGGCCTGAATAGGAACACCACATAAAATACAACTGAGACTTGTCCTTGTATGAGTGGCAGATGTATGCCAACCACCAGAATTAGTGATTCATTTTTTTTCTGTCAGTCTGTATTGGAGTAGCTCATGGCTCAGTTTTAGAAGCACAAACATTTACAAAATGTTACCACACAATATAAGCAGTAAACTTGTTAAATTTATTGATTAGACCAGAGAGAGTTAGTATTAGATATAATGTAATGTGCAGAACTACACTGCTCCAAAAAATAAAAGGAACGCTTATACAACACAATGTCAGTCCAAGTCAATCTGTCCACTCAGGAAGCGACACTGATTGACAATCATTTTCACATGCTGTTGTGCAAATTAAAACAGACAACAGGTAGAAATTACAGGCAAATAGCAAGACACCTCAATAAAGGTGTGGTTCTGCAGGTGGTCACCACAGACCACTTCTCTGTTCCTATGCTTTCTGGATGATGTTTTGGTCACTTTTGAATGCTGGCGGGGGTAGTGGAGGCATGAGACAGAGTTTACAACCCACACCTCAAGTACAACCTCAGGTAGTGCAGCTCATCCAGGATGCCACATCAATGTGAGCTGTGTCAGTCAGCGTAGTGTCCAGAGTATGAAGGTGCTACCAGGAGACAGGCCAGTACATCAGGAGATGTGGAGGAGGTCGTAGGAGGGCAACATCCCAGCAGCAGGACCACTACCTCCGCGTTTTTGCAAGGAGGAACATGAGGAGCACTGATAGAGCCCTGCAAAAGGACCTCAAGCAGGCCACAAATGTGTATGTGTCTGCTCAAATGGTCAGAAACAGACTCCATGAGCGTGGTATGAGGGCCCGACGGCCATAGTGCTTACAGCCCAACACATGCATCACGTTTCCCAGTGAACACTAAGATTGTCAAATTCACCACTGGTGCCCTGTCCTCTTCACAGATGAAAGCAAATGACACTCAGCACATGTGACAGATGTGGCAAAGTCTGGAGATGCCATGGACAACGTTCTGCTTGGAGAACATTCTCCAGCATGACCGGGGTTGGCAGTGGGTAAGTAATGGCACACAGCCCTCCATGTACTCGTCAGAGGCAGCCTGACTGCCATTAGGTACCGAGATGATATCCTCAGACCCCTTCTGAGACCATATGCTGGTGTGGTTGGCATTGGGTTCCTCCTAATCCAAGACAATGCTGGACCTCATGTGGCTGGAGTGTTTCAGCAGTTCCTGTAAGACAAAGGCATTAATGCTACGGACTTGCCTGCCCATTCACCAGACCTGAATCCAATTGAGCTCATCTGGTACATCATGTCTCGCTCCATCCACATTGCAATACAGACTGTTGCGGATGCTTTAGTCCAGACCTGGGATGAGATCCCTCAGGAGACCATCCACCACCTCATCATCAGCTTTAGGCACATAGAGACCACACACACCACTGAGCCTCATTTTGACTTTTTTGACTTTTTTGACTTTACATCAGAGTTGGATCAACCTGTGGTGTTTTTTCCACTTTAATTTTGAATGTGACTCTGAATCCAGACCTCCTTGGGTTGCCAAATTTGATTTGCATGGATAATTTTTGTGTGATTTTCATCTCAGCACATTCAATGCAAAGAATAAAGATCTATAATTTATTTTTGTATTCCTTTTATTTTATTGTATATCAAGTGTATATCAAGTCAGTGTTTGGATAGTTAAATATAATTTGTAGCGTATCCATTAGATTACATAAAGTGAGTATTTTTAAAGTGAGGATTAAATTTTTTTAAATGTACAGCATTTATCAGACGCCCTTATCCAGAGTGACTTACAATCAGTAGTTACAGGGACAGTTTCCCCCTGGAGCAACTTAAGGTTAAGTGTCTTGCTCAGGGACACAATGGTAGTAAGTGGGATTTGAACCTGGGTCTTCTGGTTTATAGGAGAGTGTGTTACCCACTAGGCTACTACCACCACCACCACCACCACTTCAACATTATCTTTCATTATTCATGCATGTAACATTTGAATGTATCTGCCACTGTAATTCGAATATTTGGGGTATTGGTTTGTATGATTTTAGTTTACTTGTTATCTGGTCTTGGTTAGCATCTTGTATATAGGCTGCAGTCAGCTATCAGTTCAGCTAAGTTTCTGGCTGCCCAGCAGGTTGACGAGTGTTTAACTTTTACCAGACAGTATTGAACTTCAAATTAGAAGTGGAAATGAGACTGAGAAAATTATTTTTTCTAATATTGTGGTCCATAGGTGAGTGTGGTACCCACTAGGCTACTACCACCCAGGAATAAATTGTATTTAGCAAATACATTTGTCCCCAACACTGTGTAAAAAACGATATAAAACCATGCGGATTATGAGAAAGATCTATGTATGTGTATTGAAGTAGTTAAAAATCCATATTGGACATTGGCTTGTAGTTCAATGGTGGGCATGCTCATTGTGTCTCTTCCTCAAAAAAACAACAATCAATTCAGGGGTACAAAAATGATTCCTGGTGTAACCAAACCAAAGGGTACGAAATGACCAAGGGCATATGTACATATTGACTGCATTTACAAGTAGTTTTGATCTGACTGATGTCAATGAAACCCCTTAAAAAGGAATGAAGAATATAAATTCAAGGTCATGACATTCCTCCATCTCATCAATGCCAGTCATCAAGGAATCCCAGAGATCAAGAAACTAGTCAAAAATGGCTCAAATTTAAATAAACTTATGTTTATGGAGACTGACATGAAGAAGTATGTAGCATATCAAATTTTGTTAGTATTCAGTCCCCTTATAATTCCTAACAAACTCCTCTCACATCAACACATACTTAGGATTGTTCTGGTTATTTCACTTTGAGACGAAGAAAGAAGTACAATGATCTAATCATAGTCTATTTTCATTCAACAATTTCTCTTAAAAATTGCCTCATTAAACAAACAGCTGCCAGTGAATACCTTCAAATGGTAATTCTTTCTCCAAAAAAATGCACTCAGGGCTTTGCTACACTACTAATCTTCAATTTCCCATTGCAAACAAAATACGTTGAACAAAGTAAGCAAAGCTGTACACAGACAATTAAAAAGACTAAAGGGATGAAAGTGTGTGTGTGTAGTTTTATTGAAAGTAGAGGGCTCTATCTGATCTTCATTTGTGGAAGACATAGAAAGTCTTCATCAGGCTACAGTGGATTCTGTACTCCACCAGTCCTCAGTCACTGAGAGATTTCGTTCAAATGGAATAAATGGACCAAAAAAGATCACTCCAAGATCTTTAGAGCTGCTAAATCAGATACAGTTGATCTTAGTCCATGTGAAATTTTGTGTGCAGATTGGGTGAAAAAAGCCCCCATGTTCTGTATTGATATGACTTGTGTTCTAAGAACATCACACTAAATTCAAATACCTCACAAAATTCCATTTTCCTTTTCTCCTAAAACAATTATTGCATGCTTCTTGCTTGCCCAAGGTCCCCTTTTCACGTATAGTACAATTCCTCTGTTTTTGATACTGTAAAAATGCACTTAATGTTTGAACCATGAACCTACATGATTATGTATTCTTGTCTCAAATCCCCTAGATCTTTATTCTCTCTTTCCTGCTCCAGGGCTGTTGGCATGAGGTTCTGTCACATTGCTACTCCGGTCCCCCCGGTTGAGTTTCAAGCCACCAGACCTGCTCTCTTGCATGTCAATACCATACATCTGGGCCACACGACTAGGAAGCACTACTTCACCTGCAGGCTTCACCAGAAGAAAATAAAAGATTTGTGAGGGCTCAGCCAGAGCCCATAGCCAAATCAATATAACATCTGGGGGGACTTGAAGAGGGCTGTGCCCTCACAGATGCCCTCACAATCTGACAGATTTGGGACGGGTTTGCAAGGAAAGGTAGGCAAATATTGCCAAGTCAAGATGATCAGCTAATTTCAAATGAATTATACAGGTAATATGTCAAAATAAAGGTGGCAAAGATTTTGAAATTATTGTAGTCTAATCACAAAAATCAGTCATTTTACATTTTCGATTTGCAGCATTTATCAGACGCCCTTATCCAGAGCGACTTACAATCAGTAGTTACAGGGACAGTCCACCCTGGAACAACTTAGGGTTAAGTGTCTTGCTCAGGGACACAATGGAGGTAAGTGGGATTTGAACCTGGGTCTTCTGGTTCATAGGCAAGTGTGTTATCCACTAGGCTACTACCTAAAATACAAAGGCTGTGATTACTACAGGGGCTAAACCATTTGGGGAAGAGTGGGCGAGAAAGCACTGAGAAATTATTCTGTATGTTCAACTCTCAAGCTGGTAAGCGGGGTCACGGCCGCTGGAGCCCATGACCCCAAAAGGGCATATAGGCACTCACAATTCACTCACAACCCACGCCAATACGGGGAGAGAATACAAACTCACACTCAAAAAGCGTGGACTCGCAACAAAGGCGTGAGACCACAATACTAAGTGCCGTGCCACCAAGCCACACACCTGGAGCTCAGTCCACCAACGGCACAGAGGGGGTGAGCGAATGGTGTAAGTGCAGCTCGGTACTTTACTCATGGTGCGTGGATGTTTCATTTATGAAATTCTTTATGTTGAATGAATATGGGTTTAATACGCATTACACAAGATGCTGTCCTCTGGGGATTTTCACCTAATGTGATATCTACAAAAAACAAACAAACCCGACTGCCTGGTCTGACAAAGAACAAATTCGACTGTGACATTGACACTATAGGAAAGGAAAAAAAACTCTAAGCACATGAACACACATTTTTTTGTGACCATTTCTATGCATTTATAACAAAGCCACAACATCGTCGATGTCGTCTAACGTCTTAATTTGTAGTTTTACTTTTAGTACTTGCCTCTACGTAGGTGTACGTTCAACTTAACTCGACCAATTTCTGTAACGGATGCTTGTAGCGTTTATTGCTTCGTCTTACCTTTCTGCATGAGGAACGTTAGGACAGACCCGAACACACGTAGAATTATGCTAGCTATTTAGCCTACATTGCCATTTAGCTTCAATCACACGCTTCCGACATTCATTTTGATCACTGTGTGTGACTTGTATGAAGTCGCACAACAGTATTTGCCATCCAAAGCTTTTATAATATGTCATAGTGTCTGTTTTTGGCTTCAGTGTTTTCTGTTTCCAACCTTTCCAAAATGTGCAGAGTGTTTGGGTTTTAGCTACATTTTGCACAAATCTCCAAAATTTTTGCAAATTTTGTCCTGTCCTAAATTGGTTTTGATACAAAGCAATGGCCAACCAAGAAGTTATCCTTTGATAAATAGATCATCTCAGCCTCTCCATCCACCGGCGATATGTCCACAAATGCACCCTCCGGCCATCTTCATGGCAAATTTATCAAGTAACGAAATATAATTACCAGCATTGAATCATACGGAAAGGATAGGTACTATAGACCGATTGTTTGCTGTTTGAATGTTTGCTGACCGATCATTTAGCGTGCACGTACCTGACCGCGACTAAAATGATAGAAATAGAGCCCGAACCTGGGCAAAGATTTACAGCTCTACACCTGGGCACCAGCCCACCACAAGCCATGGACACACTCACACCTCAGAGTAGCCAATCCACCTAGTGCACATGTCTTTGGCCAGTGAGAGGAAACCGGAGAGGACACAGGAAATCTGCACCAATATGGGGAGAGCGCGTAAAGTTTGCACACAAAAAGTATATATAATGACATATTGACATATAATATATATTGACATATAATGTAAAATGCACAATATTATCCAGTCAGTTTTACCGCATGAGGTGAATCACCACCTTTTGAAACCTTGCAGGCAGAGTGCCTGCATGTCATACAAAATGTAAAATGACTGATAATTCTCTAAACTCCTGTGCCTGGTCACAGAAAGAACAAGTTTGTCCTTCACACCTGCCCTCTGCAGGAGAACCAGGTGCAACAGGCGGCTTGTCGAAGCCGAAGTTTCTTTTCGAGGCGCACATGGGAGTGTATGTGAGTGTCGCCATTTTAAGCCACATTATAAAAGGAATATTAAAACCAACAGTTTTTGCTATTGCCGTGTTCCTGTCAAGAGAGGAGCGCTGCGTGCAAAAGAGATACGAACTCCAGCTTCTGGATTTCGTATTTCAGCCATTTCAGCTCCCCTGGGATGTGAGAAGCGGCATGTCGCCCTCCAACGATGATGAATCCATTTTTTTTTCTGTGAATGGCCATATTTTGTTGGATATGTGTCCATACGTGTCCACGAGTGTGCTGGCTTTAGACGCTGTCCAGATGGGCTGATGGTGCCTGGAGCACTTGAGAGGTTTTTTTTTTTTTCTCCCCTTTTGTGAACCAAAACACTCGACGGACAGAAAAGCTGCGAGCTGTGAGAAACCAAAGTGCATCTATCCATACATGCAGGCGCATACATAGAAAACAGAAAAGCAGTGACCCTTCTGCAGGTACATTAGATGGCGTACGAAGGAGGTGTTAATGAGATTTTCCGATCATTTCATTTGCAGTTCAGGGGACACGATGCAGCGCCAAACCTCTGGAGATTTTTTTATTCTGTGCTTTCAACCCTCCCACGTGCATCATTAGGCTGTTAACAATGACCTGACCCTAATGAAGCAGAGGTCGGAATGACAGCGTGCAATCAGAGATTCCTTTTTATTGTTCTAAAGAAAAACCCGATTAGTCTCATGACCGGACATTGCTGTGGCGCTGATGTCACAAAATATGAACAGTCATTGCAGCAGCAAAGAACAAAAAAAAAGCCTTGCCTTTCATAGTCTTTCACTGAAATCAAGGCCATCAGAACTATCCTGTCTTCTGTCTGTGTCCATCTGGACCACACCAGCCATTTGGACAGAGTCCTTCTAAAGGTCTCCCTCGCGACGAGTAATAAGCAATTTTGGGTTTGTTTATCACAGACAACACATTTTGTGGGAGAAACATTCTGCAGCTGCCGTTTTCGTAACGTGGATTTCCTATTGTCACTTCTATCGTTTACACTTACGGAATTCATCTTCCAATCAGGGACAGTCCAGCTGGGGACACTCGGGGACACGATGGCAGTAAGTGGGATTTGAACCTGGGTCTCCAGTGTCACCCACCAGCCACAGTGTAACGCAGGAACACTTAAATGAAATGAAAATATCGCACACGTGACTAATCGCCGGGGGGCGGGGTTAAATTTTTTATACGGAGGTAGCGCGCGCGACAGCCGTCAATCATCATTTTATTCAAACATGATTATAGTTTGTGTTTAGGGTTTGAGTTAATTACACAAAAATAAAATTAAATTTAAAAAAGATTGGAAAATCGCGTTCGCCACGTGTTGTCAGCGAGTAGGTGCCGTGACGATGAAGTCGATAGTTGATGAAGAAGATCTCGCCATCACGTGATTGGCGGACCTCGTGGAGCAGGGATGGAGGGAGGGATGGAGGAGGGATGGAGGGAGGGAGGATGGAGGAGGGGAGGTGCGGCACCTTCCCTGCCACCGTGTCACGCGTCGCACTGGCGAGGAGGACGCGAGTGGGGACAGGCGGGCGCGGCGGAGGTCCGAGGTGAGTCCAACTTCACTTACCCGCTAATTGCCATTCGACTCGATACGACATTGTTAAAATCACAATGACTTTGGACGGACTTTTTTTTTTTACTTTGGCTTTTTAAAAATATATTTATCAGCTTCTGTCCATAATCTGTGAACAAACTATTTCTGGCAATTGATTGGATTTATGATAGGGGTGTTAGAAAAAATACATAAATCGTGATATTTTACGTGGTGATATTGTATCGATGCAGGGAAAAATATCATAATTTTTGTATATATTTTGTATATTAGTCCAAAATATGTTGTTTTGGCTGAATTATTAATGTATTGTGATCCACACAGATCTTGTATTTCAGGTCTGGTTTTACTTTTTCAGTGAACTGTAGAACATTGCAATACGTACACTATCACCATCTATCACGATGTAATCATATCGTGACAGATGTATCGTGATACGTATCGTATTGTGACATCCTTGCCAAATACACACCCCAATTTATAATGTGCAAAGAGTGTTTTTTTTTGTGTAGACAGGCGATCTTGATTTTCCGTCTCCGCCGCTCGTCCAGTAATATCGAACCAACGCTGTGAAATGCGGGATGAAGCGCGTCCCTGTCAGTGTCCCTTCAGATGCGCCACCGGCCACTTACACCCCCCCACACCTCCCTCCATCTTATCCAAATACTCAGGTTCATTTCATCAACAGAACACGGTCAGAAACGTTGCTGGCCGAATACATAAGTCTGATCATTAATCCGTATAACATTTGTCTTAAAATCTCACCCATGGCTGTGATCTGCTGCATGTGTTAATAAAGCGGTCACTGTAAAACACGTCAAATCATATATATTTACTATATATTTACTAGATTTAACATTTTGTACAAAAATGACAGGCAACATGTAGAAGAAAATCTGTGCGTCTGTAGTGCAAAATAATTAGTGCATTTACACGTGTCATTTAGTGTGTGTGCATGTAGGTGTGTGGCCGTGTCTGTCAGGCTGACCTGGAGTCTGTTGCTGGTGTAGAGGAATGCGTTCAAGTCTGGGATGTGTATTTTTACTGCAATTACACCCTGCCCTGGTGGTCAATGATGAATACACTAGAATTTATTTTACATCAATTTTAAATACAAGCTGCTGAGATATAATTGTTTTTTTTTTGCAGAGAGTCACGTATCTCTGGATCTCGGAGCAAACCAACAGCACACCACATCACAGGTTTTCCTTAAGCAACCAGTGTTTCCAGACCTAAAAGCGCCATAAGCCATGTTTTACACAAAATTGTGGATTTATTAAAAAAAATGCAACCATAATTATAGATGATTTATCACTGTTTAGACATCACTGTTGCAGTGTGGTTGAAAAGTCAAAAGTTTTCCATTTTGCTTCCTGCATGGTATAATTTGGTATAATTAAAGGGTGCACTCCATCTTACAGTTGGCTTTTAATAAAACCCAATAATCCACAGAGGCATGCTGTGATGTTACTGAACATTTGGGAATCTGATCATTTCTACACATTCATTGTGGACCTTGACTTTTTCATCCCCTTTTTCGTATTCTCATCCAGCCAAAACATCCACACGGGCAGATGTTATTCCAACAAGAACATATTCATGTGTCTTTGTGTCCTACCTGTCCTTGGCCCAGATGGCTTTTTAGTGGCTAAACTGCTGTAAGTGAGAATTGAACGGGGAGCACAATAAGGATTCAGTGGTGCATATTGGAACATTTTTCTTTCAGGCACATTTAGCCAAAATTAGTTCCAAACTTCCTCTCCCTCCACTCTACAGTTGATTTATAGATCTGCAATGCACTTTTCATGCTTGTTAAAAACCTTTATGTGCAATGTATTTCAATAAAATGGCCTTTGAATGACACTGAATATGAACTGGAATATGAAATTTGCATTGTTTGTTTTCCAGCATTTCACAGAATTTCCCAGTCTGTACAGGTTTTTATTACAGTTATCGTGTCAGACATATGCCAGCATGCGCTGTTGCATGTATTAGACAGAACAAGATGAGGTTTACACGGAACAAAGAACAAATCATTCAATTTGACACCCTTTTTTTTACACCTTAGGTGTTCCATGTGCTTATGTGCTTCAAATGTGCTTAATTATAAATTCCAGTCTGAGCTTATTTATGAGTGGCTTATTTTCCCATCAGAATGAGGTTACCGTCATTGGCTATTGAAAATTTGCTTCCTGCAAATTCAGGTGCTTATCTGGCATGTTGCTCCCATTAGAACCCAGTCAGTGTTCATCTCTCCCACGGCCAAACCTCAGCCGGCCTTCACTCACTTGTTGCTTTTTGAGGCTTTTAAACTCTAGCCCAGCATTCCGGAACATTTCCGTCAATATATTTGTGCTGTTTAGTCAGTCTCATGCTATTATGCTTCTTTTAGCTGCAAGCAAGTCCTTCTCATTATTTTGCAGTTAATCATCGCTACTGTGTTGTGAACATTGGCCCCTGCTAGACATTGATTTAGGTGTGTGGGTGAAAGTGAAGCGGTCAGGTGAAGTCTAAAGCATTCCATCTTCCCACGGTCAGAAAAAAAAACACGATGATGTCTAATCATTGTTTTGTTGTTTAAGCAGCAAAAGATTTTTTGGAAGCCAGAACAAGCAGCCCTATTCAGATTCACCACCAAATCCCATCTTTTGAAGTTTTCTTTATGGAACTGGATGATATTTTATGATTCCTGTCATGATGTTCATAACAGAGCTTCATCTGTTCATTACAATTGTAATGACTAAATCAATGTCTCTTCTCGCTATGGCAACAATAGTAATGAGCTATAATTTACATTTACAGCATTTGACAGACGCTCTTATCCAAGTGTTTTAAAATGTCCATCCTTGATATCCTTCCTCTTGTTCACTAGGACCCAATCTAAGTAAGTAAGTGAAGTGATTGTCACATGTGATACACAGCAGCACAGCACACGGTGCACACAGTGAAATTTGTCCTCTGCATTTAACCCATCACCCTGAGTGAGCAGTGGGCAGCCATGACCGGCGCCCGGGGAGCAGTGTGTGGGGACGGTGCTTTGCTCAGTGGCACCTCAGTGGTACCTTGGCGGATCGGGATTCGAACCGGCAACCTTCTGATTACGGGGCCGCTTCCTTAACCGCTAGGCCACCACTGCCCCCAATCTGCAAATACCATTAGTTTAATAACTCAAAATTTATATTTTAAAAATATATATTTCCTAGAAAGGAATGTCATCTTAAGATCTTTAATGATTCAGCTGTCTCAGCCCCACACATGATGGTCTCAGGGGGCTTTACTGTTGGCACCAGTCAGGACTGATGGTGGCGCTTACCATGAGGCTTCATCAGAGAAAATGACTTTACCGCAGTCCTCAGTCCCAATCCCTGCACATTTTGCAGAATATCAATCTGTAATTGATGGTTTTTCTTGGAGAGAAGTGGCTTCTTTGTTGCCATTCTTGACACCAGGCCATCCTCCAAAAGTCTTCACCTCACTGTGCGTGTAGATGCCCTCACACCTGCCTGCTTGCCATTCCTGAGCAAGCTCTGCACTGGTGGCACCCCGATCCCGCAGTGGAATCATCTTTAGGAGACGGTCATGGTGTCTTTCTTGACCTTTCTTCACAACGCTTGAACCTCTTGCCTTGAAGTTAAATGGTTGATTTAGGTGCAATCTTAGTAGCAGCAATATCCTTGCCTGTGAAGCCCTTTTTATAAAACACGATGATGACTGCACGTTCTTCCTTGCAGATAACCATTAACAATGATTTCAATGACTTCTCCTTTTATAAAGCATCCGGTCTGCATGACAGAATGATCTTCAGCCTCCAGTTTTCTTCAAACACTCTCACTTGTGTTAACTAGAGGATCACTGAAATGATCTCAGCAGGTCCTTTTGTGGCCGGGCTGAAATGCAGTGGAAATTGATTTTTGGGATTAAGTTCATTTTCAATGCAAAGAGGGACTTTGAAATTCATCTGATCACTTCATTTTGGAATATATACAAATTGCCGTAATAAAAACGCAAGCAGCAAACTTTGTGAAAACCAGTATCTGTGTCATTCTCAACACTTTTGGCCACAACCTGTTGAGCATTGTAGGAGGTGCAGAGACATGGAGAGGCAGAATGAGGAGTGATGAGAGATCTGAGGTAGGAGGGTGCTGACCCTTCCTTGGCTTTGTATGCCAGCATCAGTACTTTGAATCTGACGCTGGAAGGTAGAGGAAGCCAGTGGAGCGAATGTAGCAGTGGAGTGGTGTGGGAGAATTTGGAAAGGTTGAAAACCTCATGCTGCGGCATTCAGGAACTTAGAGGCAGACCAGCCGGGAGTGAGTTATAGTAGACCAGTTTGGAGATGACCAGAACATGGAGTGTATGTAGAGAACAGCGCTACCCTGCTGCTCACCTGCAGTCATACACCCACATAGTGGATCTTTATCCAGCAGAACGTGGTGGGTGGTAGTAGCCTAGTGGGTAACACACTCGCCTATGAACCAGAAGACCCAGGTTCAAATCCCACTTACTACCATTGTGTCCCTGAGCAAGACAATTACCCCAACGTTGCTCCAGGGGGGGCTGTCCCTGTAACTACTGATTGTAAGTCGCTCTGGATAAGGGCATCTGATAAATGCTGTAAAAAATGTCACAACGAGCAGAGAGGTTAGCTCATGGGTTCATTCACCTTCATCCAGCATGCAAACAGCAGAGTGAAAAAAATTAAAAATAGCTGGAACTAATTGGCTGTTGTAATGTCTCAGATTTAACGATCTTCTTTATTTGCTCAGTGCCAAATAGCTTGAATAAGCTTCAGTTTAAACACATTTACCAACGCTTTTCTTAGATGATCAGTGTCGGATCAGGGTGCATGAAAGCTTTAAAGAAGATGCATGCAGTCGGTGGACAGACACAAAGCAACGTTCTAGCAGTTTTAAAGAACTGTGTGTTTGCATGCTATTCAAAGTAAGCATGCGGGAGGACTGAGCAAAGTGATCGTATGGAGAGATGAAAGAAGGTTGTGCAAAGCAGGGCTTATTGGTTTAGAGAAGAAGTTAGTGAAGCTGTGCTCACTTGATTTTAACGGCTTATGTGGTTACGAGATGGAACTCTTATCTTAATATGGTATAGCATCAAGGAACTATAGTAGTAGGTTGGGATATCTGTTTGAAATGCACTGTGACATTTCATCCACTACTGGATGAAGGAGAGAATAATATGCTGGGCTTTTACTTGAATATTTATTCATACATGTAACAGATGCATTGACAACATCTAAAACGGAGGTGTGCAATTTATTGTATTTTTTCTCCATCCGCTAATTTTATGTTTGTTTCATGTTTTTATAATATATCCAATTAAATTAGGGCTACATTTGATCAGGTTAATCAGACTGAAGCGAATGTTTCCCAAATGTCTGTATGGATGGGTATTGTTTGTATTCCATCAATATTGAGCCTACTGCTGAAATCCATACTGCTCATTGGTTCAAGACCAGGACCTTGGTTCGCCGTGGTTGGCCTTTAGATTTCATCGATGAGGCCTTCTGTCCAAGGAATATTATCGCGCGGCTGGAGCTGAGGATGGCAGGATTGTGACGATGCTCTGATCTCCCAAGCATTGCTAGTTGGACAGCTTAGGCTGTAGCAGAGTACTTTCCAATCTTAACATGCCTGGACTTCTGTGTGGCTGTCATGAACTGACTCCGGTGACTGAACTGAACTGAAGTGGCTCAGTGATTCGGGACGGAGTGGTTTTGTTCATTGTTATCCTTTTTGTGTGCGGCTGTTGTGAGTGTTTAAACGCAGAGAGGTTAGCTCATGGGTTCATTCACCTTCATCCAGCATGCAAACAGCAGAGTGAAAAAAATTAAAAATAGCTGGAACTAATTGGCTGTTGTAATGTCTCAGATTTAACGATCTTCTTTATTTGCTCAGTGGGGCAGTGGTGGCCTAGCGGTTAAGGAAGCGGCCCAGTAATCAGAAGGTTGCCGGTTCGAATCCCGATCCGCCAAGGTGCCACTGAGGTGCCACTGAGCAAAGCACCGTCCCCACACACTGCTCCCCGGGCGCCGGTCATGGCTGCCCACTGCTCACTCAGGGTGATGGGTTAAATGCAGAGGACAAATTTCACTGTGTGCACTGTGTGCTGTGCTGCTGTGTATCACATGTGACAATCACTTCACTTTTTACTTTAAATGTCGCTTCTTGTATCGCTTCCCTGTCTGGTCCTTAATCTGTAAGTCCTGTTCTGATACATGTTCCTGTTTTATGTAATTAAACCCCCCCTGTGCGTGAAGCTGTGTGAATGTGTCCACCATGTCCTTGGAGGGACATATAAACCTCCACACACACGTTTAACGCACGGACCGGTCAGTTATTCATTTTGGAAGCAAGTCGTATTGTTGTTCTGTTTTTTGCCCCTTTTCTTCCTGCCTTGTCTTGTCAGTCTAAATAAATCTGATTGCCTACAAAAAACATTCTGCAATTTTCATTGGCATGTATTTATTGATCCTAAAGCCATTGAATAGTCATGTGGCACATTAATGTAGTTGTAACGTATTGAGAAGATAATGGATTTTCCTCCCACAGGACTGTGGGGCTTTTGTTCATATTAATGCCTGTTTTAATTAAACTGGCAAAAAACAACCAATTACCAACAGCATGTACTTAAGAAGAATTTCTTTAAAGCTTAGTCTGTTTTGACTTTTAAAATTGTAGTAAATTATTTGTGTATTGTACAGCAAGGCATTTGGTTTAGTTGGTGCACTAATCTTTGTTCTCTGTTGATTAATCATTGGCCACAACTTTGGTGACAGGCATTCACAGGCCACAGAGCCCACTAATGAGAGGCTTAACATTCTCCTCATAATTTCTATTTTTATGTGTACCAAATCATTGGGATGTTTGTTATATTGACTACTCTTTTGTGCCACCAGGTAACAGTTTCATGGCCCATAATGAAGCAAATTCTTAAAAACACCGTAGAGGATGCGACTCTGGATATGGACTCCTGGCCTGATCTGAGCGTAACTTTCCCGCAGAGCGGGAACTTCACCAACAGCACTATGAATGACAGCGGCTTCACCAGCAACACCTACTTTCCATACTACCAGCATTCACTGCCTATTGCAGCCAGCTTCATCCTGGTCTACCTCTTTATATTCCTGCTTTGCATGGTGGGCAATGGGCTGGTGTGCCTCATTGTGCTGGAAAACCGCGGCATGCGGACTGTCACTAACCTCTTCATCCTCAATCTGGCCGTCAGTGACCTCTTGGTGGGCATCTTCTGCATACCAACTACTCTGGTGGACAATCTTATCACAGGTAATACCAAAACATATTGTGTAGTATGTAATATTATTAATAATAATCAATTATGTGAATGTGAATGTTCTAAAATACTTCTTAATGTGCTAATCCAGAGTATTGCTTGATCAGATGTTGTCCAATAGGTTCAGATTAAAACAGAAATGTATTTTATCTGATGGAACAGACACCAAATTACAGGCTCAGTGTCATGCCACATACGATGAACTCAAAAGAAGAAACAAAACCAAGGAGGCATGTAACATTTGCTAGGAACTGAAGAAAGAAACACGGCGTCCACATTAATACAGAGATTTTATCCCCTATGCCAGGGTGGTAGAAGCCTAGTGGGTAACACACTCACCTATGAACCAGAAGACCCAGGCTCAAATCCCACTTACTACAATTGTGTCCCTGAGCAAGACACAAAGTTGTAAATATACACACACACACAGTCGCTGACAAAAGTCTTGTTGCTTTGTAGAAACACCTGCTATTAACCTGACTTTTAATTACTCAATTGGTGTTAGAAATAGCTCATATGAAAAGTTAAAACCATACCAAATGATGTTTAATGCATTGAAATGAATTAGTTTCACTGAAAACAGATTTATCATTTAATCAAGACAGAAGGTCAAATTTTGGCAATACAAAAGTTTTGTCGCCTATACAGAAATTGAACAAATTGACTGCAAATACAAAAATATGTCAGCAAATTAAGTAGTGGTGTTCTAAGATCTTGTATAACTTCCATGAGCTTGAAGGACCATGCGGTTTTTTTCAAGGATTCATACAATTTATTGATGAAGTCATCAGGAATATAAAAGAAAGCAGTCTTGCCTGCCTCTCAGACTTCATCAATATTCTTTGGTTTCGTCTTCCTATTTCATCCTACCCCACACATGCTCAATGATGTTCATGTCTTGTGACTGGGCTGGCCAATCCTGGGGCATCTTTATGTTCGCCTTTGATGTGGAGATGGAATTATGTGATGGAGCACCATCCTGCTGCAGACCCCAGACCATGATTTTTCTGCCACCAAAATTCAATGTTTTCTGGGTGAATCTCGAATCCATGGGGGCTCCAGTGGGTCTCCTGCAATATTTGCGTTGACTGTGGTGTAATTCAACAGAAGATTCATCTGAAAAATCCACCTTCTGCCACTTTTCCAGCGTCCATCCTTTTAGCCGGCTGTGGGCCTTGGCAAACGGCACACGTTTTTTCAATTGTATTTGTTTAGTCCTGGCTACTGGGCACTGATTCCACCATGGAGGCCATTTTGAGACAGAATCCGACAAAATGGTGACACAAGGACTTCAGGTGACCCGGTCTTGTGGAACATGGGCTGGACTTGGTCCTCTCTAGCAGTTGTCTTGCGGGATCTGCCTGACCTGGGCTTGTCAAAAACGTCTCCAGTCTCTTCAAATCATTTTTTTTTATCCTCTGTACTTGACGCTGAGACACATTGAAGGTGTCTGCCACATCAGCAGTGGATCTGGTCTTCAGCCTCTTGATAATCAACACTTTAGTCTCAGGGTGAATCTCAGGCATGTTTGCAGAGGTCTAGTTGCAGTTGATGTGAAGGTCTAGTTTACAGGGGGTCTTTTTATACACACCTGAGACCTAATTGATCCGTTTTGCACCGGAACATTATTACAAAATGGCACTTGAGGTCAATTTGTATAGATGTATAGAAATATATTTGCCATATTTAAATGTTATATACTCTAATTTGTCCTCCTAGCAGCTTCTTCCATGGCACTGTTTATTGATATCCTGACTCCATGGATGGACACAGGAGATTATAACAAAGCAGGAACCAATTGGTATATCATTTTAATTTGATAAATCTGGAGATGATGAAGTGGTTTTGTTCTTATTGTTGTAATTAATGTAGCACTTCAGAGCAAATGCATTGCAATCAAGATTGAACATTCATATTCATACAATGTTCCCAAAACCAAAGTAATCCACATAAATGAGTATTACCCTCCGTGACAACAGAAGTTGTCACAACAAACGCAGTGGAATTTCTTTCTTTATTTATGAACATAAACATACCCAAAAGATGAGATTTTCGTCAATCTCCCTCCTATCCGTCTGTCCCTGCATTTTGCATCTGTTGAATTTATCCAAAGCGAGTGGGGTTTGAACCTGGGTCTTCTGGTTCATAGGCGAGCATGTTACCTACTAGGCTACTACAACTATTAGTTTCCACTCAGGAGCAGGCAGTTCCAATATTGTTATTCTGAAATATTGACGTCTGCCATTAATCTCATTGTGTGTAATGAAATCTTTATTTCGTTTTTAGATTAGTTAGTATTTGTTCAAATTAATGTTCATACTGGTGAGGTTTGTTCACTCGTTTTTCTGTGTTGTAGGGACATCTGGAACTGGTTAGAAACATTTGGTTATTGTGGTGCCTACCAATAAGAAGGCAGAATGTTTGCTAGTTTCAATTACTTTTGCTTGCTACTGTTCTACAGAGTTCTTATATTTCTTCATATTAAAAATAATTCCTTACATTGTTTGCTGTATTAGGTTTGATGTTCTGTGAGGTGTTTTTTATAACCCAACCCTGGTTTAAACCTCTCCACAATGGTCCTATTGAGCTTCATAATGCTGTTTGAGACCTAATGTTTACAGAATGGATGTATTTATACTGCGATTACACACAGGTAGACTCTTTATTAAGGCAAGTGGTATCCAAGTAAAGGGGGTGAATACAAATGTGCATTTTCACATAAAATCTCATTAAAATATATTTACGCTTGTGGTTGTATGGGGTACGAATGCTTTTTTAATGCAATGTATGGCAAATCTGCAGTCTCACATAATTCAATCACAAATGCGAGTTACTCTCCCGTGGTTCCCTCGTATCACTGCATTGTTCATTCGGACAGTACTCTCTGTTGCAGGTTATGTTCCTTGTTTCACAAGTTTTCATGCTCTTGCCTTGATCCCCCAGTGGGGAGTATGGCTACCCCTCAAGGAAGATGGCCAAAATGTAGGGCTGTTAGATATTCTGCACCTTCTGGGCATGTTGTCTGCCCTTTTCCCTTACCTGTTCATAGTATTCTCGCATTGGCATTCATCGGTGTCATTGCACACATTGCAAATGCATTGCATATATTCATGTTTGCTAGATAATACACTCGCTTCAGTTATTGAAGAGGTCATTTGTTTATTGTCTTTGGAGAACACACAATAATGGGGTCAGTTAGTCACTATGCATCGTTCTCACTTGTTCACAAACTATTGCAATAGTTCGAAAAACTTGGCAGGGATGGTTATGAACAGATTATTTTCTACTGGCAGCATATCTCAGATAAAAAATGTCCAATAACAATGGGAAACAGGCAGCACCCATGGGACACTAGCTAACAGAATAAAGAAGCAGTCCTTCAGCATTCTGGGAAAGGTCACTGCAAATCAATGGTGGCCTGTGCAGAGGCTGACCTCTGATGGCTACTCTCTAATGGGACAGCATTTACATCTCCAGCATGGGCACCTCACTTGTATAATATTGCCACCAAATGGCATTGTAGCAGTGATCCATGGAAGGACCCACAAAGCTAGATACTGTGATGATGTTCTTCTTCTTAAATGTTTTAATTGTGCTGCTTAATGAAGTTTAATGAACTTCAAATTCCCCCATGATGACAACAGGCTGATTAGTCTGCAGTGATCTCTGTATACTAATTAGCTCATACTGGTATCGTGGTTTACATAGACTGACATACATTTTGACTTAAATGCAGCCCACAACTCATTTACATTTACGGCATTTATCAGACTCACTTATCCAGAGCGATAAGTGTTATTGTCATTGTGAAACACCACACAGAAATGTGTCCTCTGCTTTTAACCAACAACCTTGGTGAGCAGTGGGCAGCCATGACAGGCGCCCGGGGAGCAGTGTGTGGGGACGGTGCTTTGCTCAGTGGCACCATGGCTGCTTGAGATTCGAGTTACAGGGACAGTCCCCCTGGAGACATCATGTCACCCCATAGGCGAAAAATCTTGGGGGGGGGGGCAACCCCCCCAACCCCCCCACCCCCTGACATAAATGTGCCAAAACCCCATAAAACACAAAATATTTTTTATTTGAACAATAAATTCATGTTAGTTGAATGCACAATACTTAAAAACACACTGTTTGAGAGTTACAAAAAGTGAAATAATTTCACCATAAAAGTAGAGAACATCATCCAAAGCATGAGGGTGGGAGCATCATGCTTTAAGGGTGATCATTGTGTCATGGCAAAATTTAATGTTTAACAGACAAGGTGACCTCAGATCTCTGATTGGTTCAACACCATTGCAAAGTCGTGGTCAAAAAAGAAAAAGGACCTGTTCCAGATATACCAGAATGGACCACAATTCCAGTAGCCTGTGTTTAAACCATTTTAACACCATTTAAACACAATTTTACTAAATATAGTAACAACGTATAAATGGTAGGAGTCGTTAAAAAAAATTAAATAGTCTGTCTGAGAACACAGTTAGAAAAATTCCCCTGTAACTGTCACAAAGCACAAAACACACACACCGAATGTGATTTAAAACCACAATTGCAGGTGAGGGACAAAAAAAATAAATCTCACAATAACGGCCAAAAATGTTTCTAATGACGTTACAGATTTTTAGATTTCTTTAAAAATTGCTTTGTATCCAGATCTAACTGGTTTAAAAGCCATGCTTTGAGATTATTGAGGGTTATTATGTGATTAAGACATAATGCTTAGTTTAGATTTAAAAGGACAGTGGCCCTTATGTGTAATTATTGTACCATGTTATGAGTACTGAACCACTTACGGAGGTACTATAAAATGGAAATTAATCGGCTGCGTTTGTCAGTCATTTGTCAGCCTTTCTGAAGTGATTCTTTCACAGCATCTCACAATTTGACACATTTTGATGGAGTGCTGCTTGAGGAAAACTTTTCCTATGCGATGACACAAATTCTCAGCAGGGTTGTTCTTTACACTTTACACTGTTAAAGTCGTAGTACTTTGGCTCTCAGTGCTCTTGTGGCTTGTAGGTTATCTGCAGGAATTCCCATCTTCTTTTCTTGTCCTCTTCTTGGCCTCATGAGCTTTGTGTCTGATGCTTTGCCATGGTAAAGCTGTAGAGTATTCAGTGTGATGTCCTTTGTGTTTACCACTGAAGTGAAGAGTCATCTTTTATCCCGACTCTCATATTCCTCTTGAGCCAGACCCAGTTGAACTTATATCCAGCCAGTTTACCGGAGTATGGTCAATGTTACCATGGCAGCAGGGAGGTACATGAAACAGCTGCAAGTCAACGTGCGACATCACTGCAGTTTTCGTTATAATGTCAGAACTACGGAGACACTCTGGAGAAACTGCACCCCTCTGGCATTAACTGAGCTCCCAGCAGACAGACATCACCTGCAGCGAGGTACTGCATCCATCCTGGAAAGTTGACGAAAGCAGTGCGCGAGATACCCCGAAGCATGGCAGGCTAACCATAGATAATGGACTTTTTTCATTGTTAGTCTTTAGTGTGCTCTCCATAGACAATAAACAGATTACCCCTTCAATAACTGAAGCCCGGAGAGAAACAGTTGCCTATTAATGTTAATTAAATTCAGTTCACTCACTGTCACTCACTTTTCATAATAGCCCTAATCGTACGCTGGGTCATGGCTGCTGGCAGAAGGTGGAGACTCACTAGGGCGGGGCACCAGCCCATTGCAGTGGCTATTCTGTTAGATGAGATCATTTAGATGATGCAGTGTGCTTCTATGAACTTTGGATGGTGTATCAGTTCAGTGTGGTACTTAGAAAAATGTTAATTTTAACGTGATTGCAACAAGTTGCCTATATTAAAAAATAATGCCTAAAAACATTGCAACATGCAACAACATTATACAGAAACCCCTTGAAACCCTGGAAGGACAGAAAATTTTGCCTTTCTGCACATATCTGCACATCTGCACATCAGTGCCTGCTTACTCTTTCCTCCAAGGTGTGTTCAAATGGAATCATCCTGGTAAGAGCAATTAAGTATTTTAAAGAATTCATGCTGTATATATCGAGAATTATGTTAAGTTGGTATGGCATTCTAAACTCAAGAAGTAGATCAAGATTACAGAGCTATACTCAGACAGTTTGGTACTAGATTTTTTCCATTCTTGAACAACCGAGTTGAGTTAAAGGCTTCATTAATGACTCAATGATGCATGTAGCAGGCTGAAAGGTTATAATTAAGGAGCTTTTATGGCAAAAGAGAACCAGTTTTTCTCTTTAATTGAACGCAGCATGGAATCATTTATCTATGGTGATGGTCACATCCACAATGAAGAAATGTTGCACAATACTGAGGCACTTAATGATGAGCACTTATGGCTGCAGGCAACTTGTCAGTATGTTCAAGAAATATTGCAAATAAATAAAAAACAAACAAATAAATAAATAAATGCAAAAGTCGAGGACCTGACAAGAATAACAAACATGAGAGGAGACACTGAGAGGAGAGTGTTGCACAGATAAGCACACCTAGTTAATCAGGACTGCAGGGAAACTTGGTTAGATTAGAGGCTAAATAGCCGGGAACTGATGACCATATTAAAGCAGTTCAGGCCATTGTCTAATTCTGAAGAGCTTTCAACACATGGCTGTGCATTTATTATTCATCTTGGAAAATGATTTGACCAGCTTTATAAAGATAGAGGCATACGTCACCTTCCTGAGCTGATGTAACAGGTCATGCAAGGGTTGGAATGTAAAAGAATACAAACTAAAAATACTGTTGCTTAAAAAATTGTCAATAGGTTTAGAATGCATATTTTGTGTTCTAAATGTAATTTAATATGTAATATTTCATGATAATTACAGTAAATAATAATGTTAATATTTAATTAAAGTTGATACTGATATGCAAAAACAAAATGACCCATTCACTGGCCAGAATTCTTACAAACACTGATACGCTACAGCTGATTTACAGGATTTTATCTCTGCCAGCAAGACTAAACACATAAATAAATTAATAAATAAAAATGATAAATAATTTGTAAATTTATTGTAAGAATAATTGCTGCTTTTTGTTTTTTTTCTGTTTCAGGCTGGCCATTTACAAACCCAGTGTGTAAAATGAGTGGCCTTGTCCAGGGCATGTCTGTGTCAGCTTCTGTATTCACCCTGGTGGCCATAGCTGTAGACAGGTTGGTGACAACACAGTTGTGTATTTCTAACATTGCCAATGCATGAAAGATGAATAAGCAGTTGCCAAGACCTCCTAGATCTCGAATGTTTATGCAGGTTGTCAGCTCTAGCTTCTAGTAGGTTGCAAATAATCTGAATCTCTAGACATTTTTTCTGTTCACTGAAAATTGTTGCTATGTATGGTAATGCATCAGTGTTGTTACAGTTTTTTGTAATGACTTTGTCTCCTGTCTGTCAGTAAAGCTTCCGCCCTGTGTGAAAATTTAAATTCCCAATCCAAAAATCCCAAGCCTGATCCAGAATGTGGCATTGTGAATATGATCTGATATTAGTATTAAAAGCATTGCAGGGAAATTTTTGACTTTCTTTTTTTAAATGTCCTCCAGATTCCGCTGCATTGTATACCCTTTCCAGCCCAAACTTACTCTGCTAGTTGCCAAGGCAACCATTGTTTTGATATGGGTCTTGGCTTTGGTGATAATGTGTCCGTCGGCAGCCATGTTGACTGTGGAAAGAGTAGAAGACCACTACATGGTCCACAACAAGGATTACAACCAGACGTCTCCTCTGTACCGATGTTATGAGAATTGGCCGGACCCAGAGATGAGGAAGATCTACACCATGGTCTTATTCACCCACATTTACCTCGTTCCTCTCACCCTCATAACCCTGATGTATGGCCGTATCGGGGTGAAGCTTTGCACCACGTCTGTCGTGTCTGGTGGGGAACCACAGGAGACCGTTCAGGCCCATTCAGCCTCTGCGACTTCCTCGGATCGGCAAAATGAAGCCAGGCCTGTCATATCTCACAAAAAGATCAAGGTGATCAAGATGCTCAGTGTTGTAGCGCTCCTCTTCATGCTCTCATGGCTGCCTTTGTGGACTTTAATGCTGTTAATAGACTACGGGGGTCTTAACGAAGAGCAGCTCGAGCTACTGACTGGCTACTTCTTCCCCTTCGCCCATTGGCTGGCATTCTCCAATTCCAGCGTCAATCCAATCATTTATGGCTACTACAACGAGAACTTCAAGAGAGGCTTCCAGGCTACTTGCCGGACCTACTCCTGTTGCTGTCCACTGAGGATTGGGGCCAGGCCTAAAGAGTGCAGAGTGGCTGGTGCAACTTCTGGACTCCGGAACGTCACAGCCAACACCAACACGCTGACCTTTGTGCCAAAAAACAGGGTGCACACCAACGAAGACCTGCATGGAGCAGTGCACCTGGAACTGGAGCTCAGAAATAAAGCCAGTTCCTGTTCAGAGGATGGGGTATCCGTGCCAGGGGCCGCATCTGCGGTGGACAACCAAAAAAGCAAAAAGGTTCTTAAGACAGAGACCCTGGATAAGATGGCAGTAAGTCAAGCATGGGACTGCTAGGAGTTCGGCAAGTTGGTGTAAGAACAAGATTAAAAGCTCTGCTGTCAAATTACATTACACTGACTATTGAGAAAAAAGCATGCTTCGAACCGAATTGAAAAATGTTTGAAAGAATTATGTTGCGCTAAAAAAAATTAAGCAATTTTGCACTTGCAGAGTTTTATCAGGGTATGACTGTGAGTCATGCAACATTTTATAACACATAAATGAAAGAGTGTGCAAGTTTGCAAATCTGGACCATAGTCAAGTTAAAAAAACTTATTAGGATACAATCATCTAAGGCAGCATCTGTCTCATCTTCCATGCATCCTGCTGATGAATGCACAAATGAAGAGAGATTTCTGAAAAGAGACACTCCTACAGGTATATCAGCAGAGGCCTGTCCATTTCAGGGACATCAGTCAATTTTACATTCACCTTCTTTAGCTACTCGTGGCTTGAAAATGAGACGGGAACATTATGAGACAAACTGTAGGGTGTTTCAAGAAACACATTTATTTGTGAACTGGCACAGCCTCACTTTATACCACAAAACCGTGACCTTCGTCTGAATAATTTGTCTAAGGCAACATGACTCTTTAAGTATTTAGCGAAATCAAGTGATTTTGTCCTTGAGACACGTTCTCAGTAAGCATTCTCAGAAACCACGTGTACCATTGAGGATATGAAGGCCTGAGGCTCACCCGTCTCAAACGTCTGTGAGCTGCGGAGACTGTATCAGTTTGAATGTGTTGGATTTTTTTAGTTTTCTTAATGATGTAACTATGTAGAGTCTTTACTCACAATGAAATACAGAATTGCAGGAGAATGTGTAACAGAAGCTGTTTCGTTTCACATTTCCCAGAAGTGTTTTGTGCATAAATATTTTGATAAGCAAAAACAATCTGGAAATTTACATAATCATATTTAAATGTCCAACTTTAACTTTAACCAATTAGCTTTTCAAAGTGATACTTAGGCTGGTCACCACATCTTATTGACTAGCACAGAAATACAATGACTGTAATGGTGAATACAATCATGTAATGGTACAGAAATGAAACTGATACTAGGGAGTTGGTTATTTTATGGTACCATGTGGTACATGTGAAAAGAAGGGGTTGCTAAAACTCCCTTTTGACATCTCTCTGAATTATTTAATAGACAATAAGAACCAAGAATGTCTGGTGTAATATGTTTCCCGCAGTGGAATTTAAATGTGCTTTGGCAAAAAAGGACAATTTCATTAGTACATGTAATGGTGTCAATTGGTTAATGTAATATTGTCCTTATTTCTGTAATTTGTGTGCTTAATATTCTATATATATTTTTGTGAAACAGCTTTGAAGGGTGAAAAAAAAATAAATATCACACCATTCACAAATATATTTCTTGATTCAGCAACATATGTAAAACCATTCACAAATGCATTTCTCGAAAAATAATAATTATATGATGCACAAATGTCAGTGCAGTTACATTTATTCACAAACCGATAAACCCGCTTTTACAAACCACCGTATATATTTGTGAATACCCTTATATTTATGTTTTCCCAGATGGAGCTTGATGCGCAAAAGGTAGCCAATCAAATATCTCCAAATCTTACAATCACATCAAATGATGCTCGAGAGTTTGATTTAATGTTGATTTCATTGCGTTACTTTTGTGCATTGTCGTGGGCTCTTGGTTGGAATTGCGGAAACACAATGTTCATAAAATGAATCGGGAGTCATAAATATAATGCAAATCCTCCAGTGATTTGTTGTGGAAGTAGGCAAAGGATAACACCACAATGAACATATGCCCAAAGAACTGTGTTTCTGCTGAAAATAAATGAAAGTTTCCCCGCTTGTTCATGGCAAATCCTGGATACAAGAATACAATATGAAATTCTCTCAAAAGTGATAACAGCAAAATCTTTACAACCAAATAAAAAGGGAAATTCAAGTGCAACTTTCAGGAAATTTCAGATCGTATTCTTGTATCCAGTATTTGTCTGTGTTGACATGTGACCGAAGGAAACCACTTGACATGAGCGAGTGGGGAAAATTTCACTTAAATTCAGCAGAAACACAAACAGGATTTATGACAATTTTATGAATTCATTTAATTAAACTTGTGTTTTCACAATTCCTACCAAGAGACCACAACAATGTGCAAAAGTTGTCAATATTAAATCAAACTCTCGAACATCAGTTGATGTGATTGGAGGTTTGTAAATGCAGGTTAACATGTTTGTGAATAAATGTAACTGCACTGACATTTGTACATCATGTTTTTGTTGAGTCGAGAAATGCATTTGTGAATGGTGTTACATTTATTTGTAAGTCATAAATTATATTTGTGAATCTTGTTACATATGTTGCTGAATCAAGAAATATATTTGTGAATGGTGTGAAATTTATTTGTGAATTTTGAAACTAAACTATCTCCATACAAATGCACGATGTTGTTAAAAAAAAAGAGTGGTTTTTAATAATAATATTTAAAAAAAGAGGCACGATGGCGTGCATGTATGTATGTAAAAGCAACAGACACGCATTAATCTGTTATTTAAATTATGAAAACTCTTTTGTGTCTCGGCAGGTTTTTGTAACCAGAAAAAAATGTTATATATATTATTTATATTGAAATGTTTGAGGTTGGCTTTATATTGAATTTTTCCACAGTATCGCATTCCAGGACTGGGATTTTGACAGTTCCCAAGTTTCCTAAGTTCTTTTCTTGACTACTTATTCTTGACCTTGGTAGAAATTTTCATGGGCAAACCTAAAGTAAATCTTGTCAGACTGATTAGAAATCATTGAGGTATTGATGAGATGAGTCTGAATTTGATGACTGGAGTATTCTTGTCTACTTTCAGTTTATTTGATCTTTAAGTGGATTCTGTGCAATCTGTACATTATCTGATGGAGCATATATAGCATATCTTGCATTGATGGGTCTTGAGGACTTTAGTCATAAGTCATGAGGGCACAGAGTTACATCTTAAGCATACATTCTGTTCATATTATGCTCATAGTGGGAATGTGTCCATCAAAGTGCTTTATGGCCCTTACTCATTAAACACTCTCAGTCCTAAGACCTGTCACAACCATCTTGGACGATGCAAAATCACATTTTCTTTTGACTGTACTGATGATCCTGAAAATGTAGGTATGGACCCACCTGCCAACTCCAGGATCCTTTGAGACTGCCGATCTGTATTGCCTCATCATACTGCCTGCCAAAGCCAATGCAAGTGATAAGATAGAAATACCCATTGTTAGCTGAAGGTCACTGAAAGGAAAATAGTAAGGGGTCTTTGCTCAACTTTCTGCAGACTACTGGACTTGTTTATAATTTTTATTGTGGAATTGTGTTCCGGAAAGAGGTTGGGGTTAAGAAGTTATATGTAGGTACACAGTAAGCACCTACAGATTAGGAGCCTCAGACAAACTTTGTTTGCAACATTAGATCTTTATGGATATGGATTGGTGTATCATGCAGTTTTGATTTCATATTTAATTATAATTTAATTGTAATTTTATATTTTTTGGGAGATACATACACGTGTAATTTATATCTCTCCATTTTTATTTGTTTAGCTCAATGCATAATACATTTTGTGCATGATACACCGTGTTGTGAAGAATCTAAGATCATTAAGAAATGAAATCATTTATTGATTTTTTGTTAAAAGACTCCCCACAGTATAAAGGACAGTGTAATTTTGATGTTTAGCTCTTATTGCCTATATTGCCTGATCCTATCTAAAAATAGGAGTATGGGTTGCCTTTTTTTTAGTTTTGAAGCGTTGACGTATCTACGTGAACCTCCGTTAATGAGTACTGTGCCTGTTTGCCATTTTTGGATTTTCTTTTCATTCAGTTTTATTTTTAACAGTGCCATGACTTTCTGTGGAAATTATTCATGCCATGCTGTCTAAATCGAGTGACATTTGACTGGTGTATTGTAACAGTGTGTCGCCATTGTGAAAAACTTCAGGCAAACTTTTTGTAGCTTTTAAAGGAGAACGCTCCTCTCTGTTAATGTTGCCTTTCAGTTTTGTATAACCTGTCCAAAAAAAAGGGGGTGCTCTTGATGAAATTGTGCTTGTTTATAGAATTTATTTATGCAATTCAAAATTGCTTTTCAATAAAATGTGCATTGTGTTCATCCAGTTTTCGCTTCTCTGATTCTTACAATGCATCACAATTTAGATTTGCATTACTATTCATTAAGCATTTCCCTGGAGCACTTCAGGGTTAAGAGTGGGGTGCAATGGCAGTAAGTGGGCTTTGAATGTTATCTGACTTGCTCCAATTAGACCAGCTTATAATTATAGTTGTTGTGTCTGAACTGCAGAAGTGCCTTTTCAGTGTGCTGTACAATTTTCCTATCATCACTTAAAATAATGAAAGTGAAAAGTGATTGTCATTGTGAAACACTGGAGCAAAGCACACGCTGACACAACGAAATGTATCCTCTGCTTTTAACCATTACCCTTGGTGAGCAGTGAGCAGCCATGACAGGCGCCCGGGGAGCAGTGTGTGGGGACGGTGCTTTTGCTCAGTTGCACCTGAGTGGTGTCTTGGTGGTTCGGGATTGGAACCGGCAACCTTCTGATTATGGGTCAGTTTCCTTACACACTAGGTCACTACTGCCCCACAACAATTAGGCCCCGCTGCCCCACTGACAAGTATAAAATGTGTTACTGGTAAAAAAAATGGGTATTTGAGTTACACTCTAAATGTACTTGTTTAGCATACTGACACACACACACACACACACAGACACACTCACAAAGACACCATTCACTTGTATATTCTGACAGTTCAGCATTTTCTGATCAGCAAATGCCTTTGGACAGCTGGAGGAGAACCTGGAGGAAACTACACACACATAAAATCGAGAAACTGTCTGTACAGTGATAACTGTTTCTACAATCTTGTACAGTCGTGGCCAAAAGAGAATGACACTGTTTTTTGCTGCTTAAGTGTTTGTAGATCTTATGTACTCTGGTGTACTGAAGTATAATTACAAGCATTTTTATCATTACAAGGATTTTTTTGACAATTACATCAGGTTTATGCAAACAGTCAATATTTGCAGTGTTGGTCCTTTTTTCAAGATCTCCTGGCATGTTGTTAATCAACTTCTGAGCCAAATTCTGACTGATGATGAGCCATTCCTTCATAATCAGTGCTTGGAGTTTGTCAGGATTTGTGTGTTTTTGTTTGTCCACCTGCCTCTTGAGGATTGACCAAATATTCCTCAACTGGATTAAGGTCATGGACACAAAATATTTTTGTTCTCACTTTGGCCTTTTAACACGGTGCTCCATCATGCTAGAAAAGGCATCTTCACCAAACTGTTCTTGGATTGTTGGGAGAAGTTTGCTGTTGGAAGTTTTGGTACCATTCTTTATTCATGGCTATTTTCTCAGGAAAAAAAAATTGTGAGTGAGCCCACTCACTTGGATGAAAAGCAGCCCAACACATGAATGGTCTCAGGATGCTTTACTTTAGACATGACTGATGGTAGCATCACCTTTTCTTCTCATTTTTCATTTTTACAGATGTCTCAGGCAATCGGAAAGGGGCTTCATCAGAGAAAATGACTTTACCCCAGATCCAGTCCAATCCCTGAACCTTTTGCAGAATTTCACAGGCCATCCTCCATAAGTCTTCACCTCACTGTGCGTGCAAATGCACTCACACCTGCCTGCTGCCAATCCTGAGCAAGCTCTGCTCTGGTGGAACCCAGATCCCACAGCTGAATCATCTTTAGGAGACGATCCTGGTGCTTGCTTGGGCACCCTAAAGCCTTCTTCACAACACTTGAACCTCTCTCCTTGGAACCTTTGATGATCTAATAATGGTTGGTTTAGCAGCAATATCCTTGCCTGTGAAGCCCTTTTTATAAAACGCGGTGATGACGGCACGTGTTTCCTTGCAGGTAACCATGGTAAACAGAGTAAGAACAAGGATTTCAAACATCACCCTCCTTTTAAAGCATTCAGTCTATCAGCCTGACAGAATAATCTCCAGCCTTGTGTTCGTCATACACTCTTGTCTTAACAAGAAGATCACTGAAATGATCTCAGGAAATGGATTTTGGAGATAAAGTTCATTTTCATGGCAAAGAGGGACTTTACATTCCGGAGTATATGCAAATTGCCGTAAACTTACTTTAACTTACATGGTCAACATTGCCATCTCTCGTCTCATCTCCTTTTCTTCTCTCTACCTGCATCTGCTCTACCACCCTGGTCCACTCAGATTATAGACTGCCATCACAATGGACTTGATGGCATAAGAGTCTCCTGCCCGACAAACTGGCAAAATGTTCCAATTACCATGATTGCACAAATCAGCAGTGACTGATTGGCTAATGACAGCGACATGCCCATTGCCATTCATTCATTCTGGAAAGCCTCTTGTGTTGTTTTCTTGTACTTGAAAGAAAGCAATGCGAGTCTTTCTGTATCCTTCACATTCCATTTATACAGCCCTCAGTTACAAGCCATTGTCACATTGCCACAGGGTGTTTGATTAATGCCATCAGCAAGAGCCCCGTGGTCATTGTGTATCTAGCGTCTGCCAATCAGTGGAAATTGAACAAATTATATCAGCCAAAATGCTTGAAATTACATAATAAGTGCACTGAATACACAAAAACAAAGATTTTTTTCTATTAAATACGCACAGGACCATAAAAATATGCAATCCTGCAGACTTCAGTGAAGCAGTTAGAGAGCATGGTGCTGCAGGACATTATAAGAACTCCCAACAGTTCACCAAATGAAACATTAATGTTAATGGAATGGAATAAAGTAGACTAGCATTTACAGCCATTAGGTTTTTGCAGTTATTTTGTGGTGGTTGAGCTCAAATGTCAAAAGTGGTGAATATAAAGATAAATAGTCTTTTGTTTGTGTTAGTTGCAGCATTCATGATGTTCCTTTGAAATCAGGACATACTGTACTGTATTCCTACTCAACAACATACGCTACTGACAATCCGGCAAGGGTTCATTACCCTCACTAAGCAATTTACCGCACTGGGTAGAAAATGTTAATCAGTGCACAGCAGTATGCCAAAGTAATTATCTCCTAAGGCCAAAGGAAGCATGGAAACCGATGACAATGGTAAGAATGAGTGTGTGAGATGTTCTGCGTGGCATTGAAAAACCAATGTTGTCCATGTGTTGGATATGAAACATTAATTGGAGATTTACAAACAATGCGCCGTCAGAGAGACTGATTATTGATTTGCCCTCGGTGTTGGGCACAGGCCATCAGTCGGTACATCAATGAGGGCAGGCGTCCTTGCAGTACATTGACATTAATCACAACAGTGTTGCCCTGAGCTTCTTTCATGTCTGATTTTGAATTTGCGTTGGAGAAATGTATAATTCATTACATTCATACATTCATCAGGGAGCAATGTGTTTTGTTTTTTTGGCCAAAGCCACCAGGCCATCACTGAAAGCACACTCTTTCCTCCTGAAGTCACATTAGCCGCTGAACTGCACATAAAAGAACCCTGTGTGGCCTTGCTGCATGTCCCTTCTTTTCAACACTGAAGTCACAAGTGCTGGACGAACAGCTGGAGGAAAGAGGGACTTTGTCTAATGCAGTGTTAAGCAGGGCTGTTGTTGCTGGACGAGTAGGGGTTTAGCAGCTTCCAGAGCCGCAGCCCTCTGAACATAAATGGCAACAAACATACTGTATTTATCAGTGACCATTAAACTGATATCGTCCCAAATTAAACAGACTGTCTGCCTCCTCCCAGACACCCGTTCTCTGATCCGGTGGGATAATAGAAGTTTCCTGAAAATATATCGCCCTCCCCTTTTCTTCGTTTGAAAGAATTTGTGTGAGTCCTCTTCAGAACCTTTCATATCTGAGCTGTGATATGATGTGATCAGCGGAAGATGCACTCAGTGCTTCCCCATATACTTCAGAGTGAGTAGCTGGGTGTGGAGTCTGTGTACCTGGGTATGGAGCCTTTGCAATGCGTACAAGAGCCCAAAATGCATTAAGAGTGTGCGGCTTGTCAAACATGCATGCAGCATGTCTTCACAGACACATCCTTTCTGATTAGACCATGGAAATGACTTACAATAATGCAAGAATTACACTCTGGTGAGCCCCAGAGTGAACGTTTTAAAAGGCGCTTCTGAGAAACAGAGATCAGAACGTCTGCTGTGAATAGTTTTTTTTTCTCCATGATACATTGGTATTCATGAACAAACAAAAGTCATTGTCTTGTTAACTCAAAATCACAATCTCCTTTTATCAATCTCACATCATAACAAATGTATTATTACTGAAATGTGTAGTCTGTATGAAATAAGTGACTGGAGAAGGCCGCAGCTTCCTGAGCCTCCACATCAAGGACAATAATATAAAGCCGTCTGTCAGTGACAAAAGATGCTTCTGTTTCTGCACTGACTCTGTAATGATCCAGCGTGCTGCTCTGTGGCTTCTGTATTATGGATATGATAGATTAGATGAATTGTCAGGTTATTTTCATGATAGCATGATATGCAGATATAGACATTTCCAAACATTTCTGAGAAAACAGGGAGTGAACGGGGAGTTGAACTTATGTTTGATAGTATGTCCTTAAGTCAGTATGTAAAGACATTTTCTTATTTTGATGATTTTTGCTGAAAATGTAAAAAAAATAAGAGTTGTGACGCACAGGGGCCATTGGGCGATCAGGGCAGTGTGCACTCCCCATGTCATTCTCCCCCATTTCCAAGTCAATGAGAGAGAGGCTGACAACGAGGAGGAGGAAGACACCTATGTGGGGGCAGAGCAGTAACTGTGGCCTGGCTCCATCTTCCGCGGCATCCACCAGTACCAGCTCCTGGGCCTGCCAGACAACTGGTCACCTTGCCCAGCACAGAGAAGCTGCCCTCTGGTTTCCCCGATGCCCAGGGGTACTGTCTCCCACTCTCCTGACCCCCACCTGACCCAGTCCCGGAGAGCATGGAGCCCGACGACCCTCTCTTTTGTCTGTGTGTGTGTGTGTGTGTGTGTCTGTTACGTGACCATATATCACCTTTCTTCTCGCCAAGGTGGCGCTGCCACAGCTGAGCAGAACCCCAAGGAGGAGGTCCCAGATTCACATACGCCAGGTGTTGGATTTACTGTGATGCCCAGAGAACATCAGCTGCTCCAGATGGACCAGGACTACTACTATGGTAGTAGTAGCCTAATGGGTAACACACTCGCCTATGAACCAGAAGACCCGGGTTCGAATCCCACTTACTGCCATTGTGTCCCTGAGCAAGACACTTAACCCTAAGTTGCTCCAGGGAGACTGTCCCTGTAACTACTGATTGTAAGTCGCTCTGGATAAGGGCGTCTGATAAATGCTGTAAATGTAAATGTAAATAATCAGGACTCCATAAGAATCATTATGTGTTTGTGTTTGTTTTCAGTTCTTGTCCTTTTGACACATGCCTCTGAGTTGATTTAAGTTCTTTCTTAAGTTCTTTCCTTGACATTTCACCCTTCCATTCCTTTTTCAAGTCAGAGACTTGTTTTGGCTTGACTTGGCATTATGGCAGAGGAAGACTTGAGAAAGTCCTCTGGAATGGAAGATAATCATGGCCTGGATGACTGTGAAAGTGTTTCTTTTTCTTTTTGGCGCTTGTGCCATTTTGTTTGTGTTTTATTAAAAATGTTCTTCCACAATGTCTAGTGCCTGCACTTCATTCCCCATCCAACCCTCAGGCATGACAGGGGTCCAGCTTCTGAAAAGTGTGTAAATTTATAGCAAATATAAATTCACATTTTTAAGATGCACTACTACATTTTGTGTGACCCCCATGTATTCAGTTCTGTGCAAATGTCATAAAAATCTACCTGATTCAAAGTTGATGTTTTTTTTTACAGATAATGAATGTTCTCACCTCATCATTCCATTTCCTGCTGGCTCTTTAAGAAGTGACCTTTAAGTTCAGTTCATTATCTGGTCTTCCAGTAGGGTTTCTTCTGTGATTCCTGTCTTCAGCTATCCCAGATCCAAATGATTTTCTTCTCTCTGGAGGATGCATAAAATGCTTGAAATAACTTTGTTTTATTATTTTATTTGATCATTTATTTTTTTATTTGTGGCCCAGAGTATATTTATCTACATGTGCATATTTTTGTTTTGTGCCCCGAGCCATGGCAGTAGGATCTGAACATTGAACATAGGTTATTTGTGCTGTTTGTGTAAAGGACTAGTACGATTTACAGAAATTATATTCAAATGTTTGGCACAAAAATGAACCATGTACAGTCATGGCCAGTCCTGTCAACTGCAAATGCATATCAGTGTTGACCTGCAACTACCACAACATCACACCAACACACAGATTCCATCACTTTCACAAATTCAGTAACTATCTGGCACAGTGATTAAAATATAAAAATATATAAAATTTAAATATATAAAGATTGGTGATTGTAGTTTAACATTAGTGCAAGGAATATTTCACACTCAAGACAGCAAGAGTTATTTCATCCATAAGTGTGTTATTTCAGCCATAAGTGTGTTATTTCAGCCATAAGTGTGTTTGCAAATCCCCACCTCTTTCAACAAGACCAACTAAATTACCTGCATTGTTCAGAGAGCCAATTATAGCTCTTCAAAGCTGACAACACAAACATACAAAAAACTGGGGGCGACTCAGCCCATCCAGCTCATTTGGGGGGAGTTAACCTGATCAAATGAAAACTGTATTTTGGCTTGTACCACCGCCTTGGGCAAAACTATGCATTCTCTTACTTCATGCTGCGAAAGTAAGTTCTTTCTCAGATCCAAGCTAAAGTGCTCCTTTGCTGAAGGCTGAATACATTCAGATCTCTGCTCTTAATTCATTGTGTTAAGGCCGGGAATTGTTGATGCCTCCTGCTTGAGGGAAGGTCACCGTGCCTGCACACACCAGTCAAGATCAGGTCTTAAAAGATCAATGTACAATGTTTACATGACGTGCCATGTCTTAAACTCCACATGACTGGAGATGTAGCCCAACATCCCATCTGATGCTCCCAGAACTTTCCTAGAGATCAGTCTTGTTGAACTGTGCCTTATATTTCTGCATGGATTACAATATTTCATCTGCCAGGCATCAGTCGAGTTTTAATTAGGTTGAGATCCTGCTGCAGCCTCACTGCTGTCAGCTCCTCCTACCTTTGTGTTTGCTGCAAATGTTGCTGTCAATATCGTCTATGTAAATGAATGTTATATTGGGCCTCTACAGACTACCCGCTGTTTGCTGTCCTTCAACCAGTGTTTGATCCAGACTGCTTTGGATCCTAGCGGCCCACCACTCTGGGATTAAGTAGGAGTCGCGTTGGGTGTGTGGGAAGACATCAAAGGCCATCTGGGAATCTGAGTAAATCAAATTGTAGGCCATGTTTTGATCAATTTCCCCTGTGACCTCCTCAAAAAACTCAAGTAGATTAATCAGACAAGATCCATGTCTTCTAAACCCATGCTAACTGTCCCTCAGAATGTTGATAGGGTTCACATATTCAATTATTGTTCCCAATACTATAGCCTCTTGGGAGTCATCCATGCTTTTCTTTGGCACATTGTCTCGTCCCTTCTCTACATCATTGAGTTTCAACCTGGGGTCTGCCCAGGGCAAAAGACAGGTAGGGGGAATTCAGGGAAAAAAGTTTGGGAACCACTCCTCCATATCATGTCCCATATTCTCTCTGACAAGCTTAGAATTAGTTCAGATTCTGCAATGAACTTTGGGAAGACAGTGTTGTTGGCATAGGGTGGTAGTACGGTGGTTGTAGCCTAGTGGGTAACACACTCGCCTATGAACCAGAGGACTCAGGTTCAAATCCCACTTACTACCATTGTGTCCCTGAGCAAGACACTTAACCATAAGTTACTCCAGGGGGCGACTGTCCCTGTAACTACTAAGTGTAAGTTGCTCTGGATAAGGGCGTCTGATATATGCTGTAAATGTAAATGTAAATAAACTGCTTGTGATTTTGGGATATACAACAATAAATTGTTGTTGTTTTAATAACCAAATTCCTTTTGTCAGAGAGTGAACATAGCATTGTATTGAGGGCTCCTTTTGTGGAAACCTGACTTTGAACTATAAGTACAGTGGTGCTTTTTTTTAATTAAGTAGATTTAAAGAACCACATTGTTAACAGCAACACAAAGCTGTTTGTCCATTTCCCCCTACAGAACATCTTCAACTCTTGTTGCTTGTTACCGGATGTCTTTGAATGAACTTCTTTCCACAACATTTCTGCCTCAAGGTTAGATTTGATTTGTGAGATAGAAGTTCTTGTGAGACCTTCAGGATGATTGCATATGTTCGAGGACTGACCAGAGTTATAATAGTAAATAAAAAGACGTATACACCTATCAAGGGCTATTTCTGTTTAGGATGAACCTTCAGGGTAAGGATAACCAACAAGAGACTCTCGGGCAAGCACACACACATACACACACATGTGAGCTGAATGGACTCCACAAACTTGAGCTGTCTTATATAAAATCTTTTAAAAGGAGGCCAGTATTATAAATTTGCATTTTTTTAAAATGTTCATTCCAACTGGAGCAAATATCAAGCCAATCAGATTATTTAACATGTTCTTCATTACTGATATCAGGCATCGAGAATAAAAAATTTGCCAGTGGGCTTTTACATCAAAAGACCTGGTCCTAGCACAAAATATCCACTACGACATCTTGAAGAAAAATAATCCACCTCAGAGGCTTCCCTTCTGAAAGTTTCAGCACAGGCAGGTGGTGGTACCGACCCTGTCTGCATACCACTAGCGCACCACCCAGCATTCAGGAAGTGTAAAAACCCAGTAGCTGAACCACAAAATTCCGTTTCATGAGAAACATGTATGAAATACTATATCTGCCCTTTCTGTGTCTGTGGTATTGTACTTCTTAGTATTCACGATTATATTCTCTAACTGCACTGCAAAAAGACACACAAAGCTTTCCCCCGAAAGCTTGTACCAGAACAGTGCAGAGATTGGACAATAGCTATTGACACGATGTTCAACAAAAATGTCAATATAAATACAAAAGCAGGAGCAATGCAGTACAGAGCCAGTTTTTTTTCGACACCAAGCATACACCAGCATAATTCATCAATAATGCACAGGAGAAGACGTTCTTCAGTCCACTGATTGGAATATTTATTTATTTACTCATATTGTCCCTAAAATCCTTCACACATTTATTATAACTGGTGTGAATATTTAGTTCATCATTGCTGAAACAGAATTAATGGCAATTTAATATGCTGTTTAGTGTTTTGTTTTATATGTGAAATAAACGTCACCATGTGCACAAAGTAATGAACTTCTTCAAGATTCCCTGAAACTTCAAAATATTCCTTTTTATTTGTGGTGCAGTGGTGGGCAGTGGTGGCCTAGCGGTTAAGGAAGTGGCCCCGTAATCAGAAGGTTGCCAGTTCGAATCCCGATCTGCCAAGGTACTGCTGAGGTGCCACTGAGCAAAGCACTGTCCCCACACACTGCTCCCTGGGCGCCTGTCATGGCTGCCCACTGCTCACTCAGGGTGATGGGTTAAATGCAGAGGACAAATTTCACTGTGTGCATCGTGTGCTGTGCTGCTGTGTATCACATGTGACAATCACTAACACCCTAAATGAATGAGCCTTTTCACTGTGAAAAGGTTCGACAAAATCTCCTACACAGGTACACACTCAACTAATAGCTTACATCCCCAAAGGGGCTTATACTAGCATTGTGTCCCCGAACAAGACTCTAAAAGGACACGGGCATCTGAGAAATACTGTAAATGTAATTGTCAGTGTTTTTAACGTTTTGTTGCCCACAACTGGACTGTCTATCTATTATGCCCTGCTAAATACTTGAAGGTGCAGACCGGCCACGTTTTCCACATAATTGCATTTACGGCGAATTTTCCCCAGGGGGACTGACACAGTAAAAGGAGAAGTAAACTCGCAGACTTAACACACCACCTTAGGCATGGACTCCCAATAATTAGAATAAATCAACGAGAGGCACACACTGTTTCTGACTCGTAACCCACATGGAAATAGAAAAGCAATAGGCAAGGCCTTCAAGGCATCACTATATTGAAATCTTTTCAGGCCATAGAATAATTACAAATCACAAAATGCACACCACTTAACGTTAAAGCTACACACACTACTGCCCCCTGGTGGTCTGGACAACATAGCTGACTGGGTGAACTTTATAAAGTCTTCTGAAAAAAAAATAATAAAAAACTATTCAATTCATAACACAAAGTTGGGCACCAGACTTTCATCCACTTCAAGCAAACATAAAAAAAAGTCTATTGCTGACAGATTAAATTTTTTTATTTATTGGTGTTTTTTATGAATTTATTTTTAAGGCAGCATAGATTAACCACTACAAAGAGTTTGCATAAGGGTGTAAGTTTTCACTGTAAAACATGGACACGCGCAGACTGAGTCCTCGTTTAGGCCAGATTTTAAGTCTGAACAAACCGTGATCCACTGAAGGCCGCATGCTGTCCCCATTTTCCAGGCACCAGTCCGGCAGAAGAGCTGGATTCAGCCAGCAGCACCAGTACGTAAGGAAATGAGGAATTAGCATGTAGGATTTAAGCATACCAAAAAAAATACAGCCATGAACAAATGCAAACCTCACTCATAATGCAGCAGACCAAAATGAAAAAAATTGCAAATAAACAAAAAGAAAATCTCATGTGTGTTATAAGTGCCATTGATGCGGTTCTGGATGTAATGACTGATTTTTTTTTTTTTGGTTTGTGAAGTGAAATTATCCATTTTCTAAAATCAAGTTGCAAAAATAAATAATTATTAGTACATAATACTGCCATACATCTACACTGAACAAATTGTGTGATCATAATCTTAGTTTAACCTCCTTCCATGGACAAAATCCTTCTGTATCTCCAGATTAGACTGGTCTTCTGGTTAAGGAGAGGTTTTGGCTGATTGGGCTGTGTGTTGTGTGAGTTGTCGGTATTTGTGAGATGTCTTGGTCGAATCGGCGGCTTCCTGTGTGGCCACAGCATTTCTGTTGCTGCTTTGGACTGCAGGATTGATGCTGGCGTTTCCCTCAGTTTCTGAAAGCCAGGTCTCAGGGTGGAGATGCTGAAGCCACTTCTCGATGTGTCCATGTTTCTTAATATCACTTTTTTTTCAATTTGTCCTGGTGATGCATACATAGACTAAAACCAGAGCAGACTTTGGATGTCCTTTAAACTGAAACCCAGCTAATTTCTAACTGGACGTTGATATACAGTGCAGCGCAAGACCTTAAATAGCATTCAGAATGACATTCATTAGCATTCATTGGACATTTTCATCTTCTTTTTCGTGATTCATGAATCAAATTTTTCTTTCCACAATTCATCTTCACAGTTCAACATTCATTGGAAGAAGTTACACTGTTAATTATAGCAAAAACATAAGTGCATACAGGTAGTTGTGCCTGCAAGTCGCAACTCACACACACGGAAATTATAATTACAGTAATCAGGAAACAAAACACAGAAAAACCATTTTACAAATTCCACAGTATAGTAAATTTCAAGGTGGACGTAGATAAAGTTTCCCTTTTCATTTCCTCTGGTAACAGTCCGTGATGTGGGGCGAGACCTAAAGGCCTGCTTCTCTGAGGCGACAGGCCACAGCGGTGATGAGGGCCGCACCCTTTCCACTGCCGTCTTCAGACTGGACGAGAGTCACCTCACATTGTGGTGCCAGGTCTCGCAGTGTTTCTCGCAGGACTGTGGAAAAGCTGAACGGAAGGACAGAGTACACTCAAATTATGAATTGAATGTGGTGAGGAAAACACCCCCCCCCAAAAACATACGTTGCACAGCATCTGAATAAATCAACCAACTGACCTGTAATTTACTCATTTAAAGTGACTACATATTTAAAAGGAATGACACTTCAAGCCATGAATGCATCACAGTCTACTCGTTTTTTCTAAAATTTAGGCTGCAGACTCTGAACCTGAAACAAACATTTTTAAATCTTTGATTGCTATTAGCACAGGTCTCACAATCACATATGCAAGTACCTCTATTAAGCTAAAGCTATGGCCAAGCCACTGGTTTTTGAAATGCAAAAAAACACACAAGTTACAAGATATTACGAGAGCAAAGTGATACATATTATATAATATGCAATTTTATGATTAAAAATGGGTGCTGCTGCAGTTGGCTGTCCCCCAGTTCGAATGCACCACCTGTGTGGCTTTTGCTTTGTGAGCTCCAGCCCAATGTCCCAACTTTTACATATGGAGCTCACAAAGCAAAAGCCACACAGGTGATGCATGTGAACTCTGGGGACAGTCAACTGCACAGGCACCCAAAAAGTCAGTATTCCCCACAAAAAATACTTACAAAAATATAAAAAGCATGACACTGTAACTACGTAGGAGTCCCCTTTCCATGTTATGTGATTCAGGACTAACATCTGTAGCAGCAAAGCCGTAGCCGTGGTCATGCCCAGGGCTGCAGCAAAAAACATGCCTAGAGCACCATTTTTTCAGGGCTGTGTTGGCACATAGAGTGTACTCACTGTGGGTGGAGCTTGTACAGGGTCCCGTCCACCCCTACAGTGACTTGCAAATGATTCAGGTTGCGGTTTTGCCGGATCTTGTCCACCACAGCAGCCAGGCCGGCACCACACAGCTGCGCAGCCCGGCGGGACACCACGCTGCACACCTCCTTCACCAGGATGCTGTCTTCACACGTGCTGCTGGTCAGGCCCAGGTGCTGCAGGATGGTGCGAACCTGACGCAGGGCAAGCCGGTCACTGGTGAACGAACGGGGAAACGGGTTTACTGAGAAGCTCGGCAACAGAGAAGGAACTGCAGTGCAGCTCTATGACATTAGCCAAGTGACTGCGGCAACAGCGTCCAAATGACAAACACACACACACACACACACAAAACTGAAATTTAAACACATGTATTTACATAGAGTAAATACATAAAACCAGAGAAATGTTCACTTAGTTGCAATATCTATAAACATCTTCCAGTATGTCAATGATCCCAAACACACCGCCCGGACAACGAAGGGTGTTCTGGAGAGGCCGAGCCAGAATCTGTGCCCAGCGACAGCCCCAAAACATCACAGCTCTTGAGAAGACCTGCATGGAAGAATGGGCCAAAATAACAGCTACAGTGCAAACTTGGTGAAGGCCTACAGGGAATGTTTGACCTCTGGAACCAAGGATAAATTACAAAGTATTGGGGTGAACTTTTGCTGATGACCAAACACTTATTTTCTTCACCATATACAAAAACATACATTCTGTATCTCACTTCAACTGTGAATGTTTGTCATTTTTTTAAGTAGGACAACTTGCACAATCAGTGGCTGAAAAAATACTTTTTTTGCCTCACTGTATACAAAAGTTTGCAAAAGTATTCGGCCCATCTGAAAGTAGCCATTTTTTTGCATGACAACGTCTGTATACATTTTTTCCATTTGGTATTTTAATGTGATCTCATGAATTGCAAAGTCAATATTTAAGTAAAGAAGAAAGCCCTGTGCTTTGAAGTCTTTGTCTGAGAGTAAAAGTAAAATTGCACAAAGAAGCCATTCCTTGAGAAGGTCCACATAAAAGCACAAAAAAGAGAAACACTGTTAAGAAGTTGGAGACAAAATATAAAAGCTTTTGTATGTGTGAAACTGCTTATGACCCACAGTGAAATTCTCCCCCTAAGGATGCCTAAGAATCAACAGCAGCCAAAAAAAAAAAAAAAAAAAACCTACTGACTACTTTCACAAGGTGGTTGAAGACCATGTCACAAGAACATGCTCAAACCATGATATAAGCCTGAAAAAGACAGAGGTGCACAGATGACCAATGCGTGCACACACACGCACCTCTCGATCTGGGAGAGGAACTTGGTCTCGAAGATCCCCCGTGTCTTCAGCCGCTCTGAGAGCTTCCCCCGGAACAGAAGCCCCTTGGCAGTGAAATCCAGCAGAACGTTCCTCACTATCTCCCCGAGGTACATGCCACTGATCATCTTCTCGTACCTGGTAGAACAGAAGTAGCTTATTTCCAGCAGAAGCCTATAATTATCTCAGTTAACAGCAAGTGCACCACTATCGCATGCATAGTCATTAGTAGAGAATCAAGGCAAACCGTGTGTGACTGACTGAAGCATGTGGTACCTTTGTTTGCCCGGGTTGGACGAGCGCTCGTCCACAAGTCTGTCAAATTCTGTGCAGAATTCGTCCAGTTCTCCCTGGTCTCCAAATGCCCCCCACTCCATATTTATACACATGAGACCAGCGTTCCCCTCCACCAGTTCCACGTTACGCATCTCCTCCATGTAGCAGGCATTTGTGCCCGTCCCTGATGCAAAAACAAGACACTCTGATGAACATAGCAACCGACTTGTGTGGATTTTTTCAGTACTTTCCTCTAATCATCTTAAGAAATTGGATGTGAATTATATGTGGTTTATAGAACAGGTAAAACTCTTAGAAAGCCAGATCACAGTAATATTTAGCCAAACCAATTATTAATTAGTTTTGACATTAAGGGAAAAGTTTTATCTTAACCTACATGCCATGTGATAAGAATATTAAATAAGTAATATTATTATGATTTTAAGGGCTAGCACCGCCCTTGGGCAGTGACTGATTCTGTTAACTTTTAGCCCTGATTACAGCGCTACTCACACTCACAAACATGAACAGTGGAAGCGGAGAGCCTGATGACATGGAAAGGCTGAGTGTGGTAAAAGCAATGTGGGGTGGTATGGGATTCCAATCAAGATCAATAATACTTGTTTTAAAAGCCTTATGATGGAAATGTGAAACAAGCACCTATTAAAAAATAATAATAAAAACTGAAACTGAAAAGGTATGCAGATATGAAGATGTCTAGTCAGCTGACTGAAGCAACCACACAGACATGAACCGCAAGGATATTGCTGCTACTAAGATTGCACTTAAACCAACCGTTTATCAGATCATCAAAAAATTCAAGGAGAGAGGTGTTCAAGTGTTGTGAAGAAGGCTCCAGAGTGTCCAAGAAAATCCAGCAAGAACCAGGACCGCCTCCTAAAGATGATTCCTCTGCAGGATCGGGGTGCAACCAGTGCAGAGCTTGCTCAGTAATGCCAGCAGGCAGATGTAAGGGCATCTGCACACACAAGACTTTTGGAGGATGGCACTGGTATCAAGAAGGGCAGCAAAGAAGCCACTTCTCTTCAAGAAAAACATCAAGGACAGACTGACATTCTGCAAAAAGTACAGGGATTGGACTGCTGAGGACTAGGGTAAAGTCATTTTCTCTGATGAAGCCCATTTCTGATTGTTTGGGGCATCTGGGAAAAATAGCCGTTGAAGAAAAGGTGACTCTACCATCAGTCCTGTCTCGTACCAACAGTAACGTATCCTGAGCATCCAACCAAGGGAGTGAGCGCAATCACAATTTTAAGTAGTTCCAAATCATCCTCCAACAGCAAGTTCTCCCAACCATCCAAGAACAGTTTGGTGAAGATGCCTTTTCCAGCATGATGGAACGCCGTGCAATCAGGCCAAAGTGAGAACTAAGTGGCTCGGAGAACAAAACATAGAAATGTTGGGTCCATGGCCAGGAAACTCCCCAGGCCTTAATCCAATTGAGAACTTGTGGTAAATAATCAAAACAAAAAACAAAAACCCACAAATTCTAACTCCAAGAAGTGATTATCATGGAATGGGTTTCCATCAGTCAGGATTTGGACCAGAAGTTGATTGACAGCCTGTCAGGGCGAATTGCAGAGGTCTTTAAAAAAATAAAAATAAAATAGGGGGCAAAAACTGCAAATATTATGTCTTTGCATAAACGTGATTGAATTGTTAAAGCCTTTGAAACATGTAAAATGCTTGTAATTATACTTCCGTACACCAGAGAAACAACTGACAAAAAGATCTACAAACACTGAAGCAGCAAACTCTTTCATATTCTCAAAACTTTTGTCCAGGAGTATTCATGTAGAAGTGCGAAACTGAGGAAACGCAATAGTGGTGAAACAACTGTATTCTGCACTCATAACTTCAAGATCTCTGAGACTTTTGTAGCCCAGCTGCATGATCCGAGGGATCCTAGTGTCTAACTCACCTACAATAAGCCCCACTTCACAGCGTGGGTCGTCATATCCACAGGTCATCATCGTGCCCACAGTGTCATTCACTACTGCAACAACATCTAGATCAAACTCCTGCAGCAAAAAAACCCACTAGATCAGAGACTGAGACAAAGAACAATTAATTAAAGAAGCAAAGAGCAAAAGTAAATGGGATTAAAACAGTTTTGTGAATATAAAATATAGAAGGTGCGTGGAAGCTGACTGACCTCATGGCGGTGGATGGCATCTTTCAGCAGGGTCACCACGTCTTCACCCTCACAGCCAGATGCCCGGAAGCCTTTAGTCCATTTCAGCAAGATCCCCTAGTGGAGAAGAGGTGGCCTTGTGACAGGGACTCACAGACACAAATCTTATGACCTCACTGTGCCATGTTTGAATATTTAAAAGTGTTGTTTAAAAAAAAAAAAAAAAAAAATTCATTTCTTTCCCATTTGACTTACCTGATTGAGGCGGGTTTGATGGCACGGGAAGGAGAAGGTGAAGCCAAGGGGCAGCGAAACTCCCCTCATCCCCATGTACTCCAGAAAATCAGCGATGCAGTGCACAATGTGATCAAACAGCTAGCAGAGGAAGGAGAAAGGTAAAAAGAGGTCATTACCGAGTCCGGTCCAAGATTCACCACCTCTCTCAGCAGCCTCTTCACATGTCAGGTCGGCTCCACATTTATCTTTTAATGACCTCTCGCGAGGTTCACACACTGATGGTGTAAGAAGCAACCTGTGTGGACTACCAAGGTGCCAAGAAAGAAAATACATTTTTAGACAGTTCATTCACACATTTCTTTCTGCCCTGAATAGTAATAGTAAGGCAATTTTGATGGGCTTGTCCGGTGTCATGCTAGGATACAAACAGGGCGTGGCCAAGATGCTTCACATTAAATATGGTGACGTTTTGAAAATGTAAAAGAAATTAGCAAAAATTAAGGCGGTCTTAATGATGTGGCCGATGGAGCATGCGGTCGTAATTAGGTGGCCAAAGGACCGGGCGATCTTAATGATATGGCCGATGGAGTGGGCATTCCTAATAAAGTGGCCGAAGGACCCGGCGTCCCTAATAATGTGGCTGATTGAGTAGGCATCCTAATGAAGTTGCTGGTGTGAGATTCAATTGAATTACAGTGTTGGTGATGCGGCTATATCAGTACCCCTGCAGCGCCCCCTTTGTTGGTAATGACACTGTAGCAGTACCACTTACAAGGGGCCCCATTTGAAAAATGCTACCAATGCTAAAATTAGCATTCAATGCATTCCAATGGGGAAGTGACCCTGTTTGAGTGTTAATAGCACTCCAATTGCTTATAAAAGTAATAGCACACCTCACCCAATGAAGTCTAAATGTTTTATATATAGCTTGCTGGTGTATGTGCTTTGGTATGACCCGCATTAAGTGCCAAAAAAAAGTGACTCAAGGAAGAAAAAAAAAAAAGAAAAAAAAAAAAAGAAAAAAAAAAAGAAATGTTTTTTCTAAATTGTAAGTGATCCGCAAGTCGGACAGAGGCAAGCCATATGTCAAAATGTCAGTCTTGGCAAGATCTACGAGGCAACAATGTGTCATAGGTCCGACATATCTGTGCGTTTTGCAGGCTTAGAGTGGCAGCTTTGAAATGTATAATGCTTTTTTTTTTTGGCATTTTTTGGCCAAGTTTTTCCAGGTTTTCCCAACCCCTGTTGATGGCAACGACTTGTCCGATGTGTCAGATCGTAGGTCTCGGGTTGCTAGCTTGAACAGCCAACAACGTGTTCCCAGCACAATAGTAAATGGTCTGTCATACTGACAGGCCGAAATAAATCTAATTCTGTCGTGTACCTCTACTAATCAGAAGTTTGCACAATCTACTTGAAGCTTTTTATTGTATCTACCACACTCAATTAATCAGGGTCCAGCTCTTCATTTCCAAGACTTTACTTTACTTTGCACACTTTTATCCAAAGCGACTTACTAAGAGGAAGCAATTACCGTTCGATTTCTATAGATTTTGAGTTTACAAAACTAAAAGCCCTGATAACTTGCCAGAAAAAGAACATGCTCGGAAATTGTTAAATTCTAGAAGAGGAAAAATTTATTTATTTATTTTGTGCAGTGAGTATGCATGTGTTCGATTCATCTGAAATACTTTTTGAACAAGTGGGATTTCAACTGCTTCTTAAAGGTGGTAGTAGTCTCGGCTAGTCAAATTGAGCAGGGCAAGTTGTTCCACCAGCCAGGGACAACAAAGGAGAATAGAGTTGATTGAGATCGGAGACCCCGTGAAGAGGGAATTTTCAGTCTCATTTCATTGGCAGATCTGAGAGGGTGTGCAGGAGTGTATCTAGCTAGTAGTGTGTTGATATAAGAGGCTACACTACCATTTACAGACTTGAGCCTTGTAGGCTAGCATCAAGTATTTGAACTCAAGAATGTCACATCTGTCTAGAACAATGTTTCCAGACACTCAAAGCAGGTTTTCTTAATATGAAATCACAGAACAAAGGATGTAAACAATAAAAGAATGAAAGACAAACAGACACTATGAGAGATCAAGAACAAGTGTGAGAAGGGTTATACTGAATAAGAAGATTTCTGTTTAAAAAAAATTGAGAAAATAACAGAGGACAGGAGTGATTTGTGCATTTATGTGTGTGTGTGTGTGGTTGTTAGTAAGACCACAAGAGTGCAGACATATGTATGAATACTAATTTTAGTGTGTGAATGGGAAGAACAGCAAAGAAATGACATATATAGCAACAGGTTGGCTGGTGCTACAGGAGCATGAGGTGACGCAAACCTCTGAGAACTGATGAAAACTGGGCCCATGATGACATATGTGCTCAGGGCAAACTTGCATGCTGTCTGTTGTCTCCTTTACTTTCAGTCATGAAAACACTTGCCTCCTCCGTACACTTCTTTACTGTTTCCCAGCCCTGCCAGTCTCTTCCATTTGTGTCATTAAGACCTTGATTTCATTTATTCTGAAAAGTACTCATCATTTATGATTTTCTTTTTTACATCTCTCTACATATATATGTGCAGCCTTCAATCCCCAGGTTCAATCCCCACCTTCTACTACTGTGTCCCTGAGCAAGACACTTAACGATCCCTGTAACAAATGATTGTAAGTCGCTCTCTATAAGGGTGTCTGATAAATGCCATAAATATAATTGTTGTTTCCTCAGGTGCACTGTTTTTGACATCTGTGGGTGATCGGGCTCTAAAACCTACACACACTGGAGAAAAAACATGTTCAACAAGTGTTCTGTTCCTTTTCTTTAACTCTCTTTGTGGGGAGTGTGTTTGTATTTTCATTCTGTGCAGTGTTTGAGAACTCTCCTTTGTGTAGTGTTGTACTGCTGTGCCTATTATTTTGTATGGTCAAGTGACTTTGAATGGAACAAAGAATAAGTATATTATATAAAATGGTGACAAAAGCAGAACAGACTACGCTTGCAATGTTTTTTCTTCCTGTATCCGTGTCTCAGCTATAAGTGTTCTAAAGAGGTTTGCAGTTTAACGTATTCCCATAGCACATTCACATTATATGTAAGCCATTATTTTCACTAGTTTATATAGGCCTTGATCTGTAACCTTTTCCCTTTGCTTGGAACTGCCATGACTATGTACATTTCCCACTTGTGGGACTCATAAAGGAGCTGCTTATTTTATATCTCTTACTCTGGACTTCACTTATCTTTGACCATCTTCACTCCCCTCTAATGCCTGTACAGATTAAACAATGTTGCAGACAAAAGGCAGCCATGTCTTAAACCTCTTAATACTGACACATTCTATGCTATTAAACTTTATCTCCAGATATGAAAGCTTGAGACTATAAAAAAAGAATATCAAAAGTTAAAAGTGTGAAAACATTTGATTAGTAATATACTGTATATGCAACCCATTTGCGCTCCTGCACCTCTTCTCCTGTGCCTTGCATGAGGTCTTGAGGAATGGCGTAGATCTTGTTATGCATCTCGACACCACGCCTCCTCCCCTGGCGGACACGCACCAGCAGAACCCGAAAGTTAGTCCCACCTAGATCCAGCGCCAGGAAGTCACCTCGCTCTGAAACACAGGCCAAGCATCATATAAAAATTATATAAAATGATGACCATGATGGTAAAAGGGAGCAACAGTATCAATCAATTCTTTGGCATTTTGTCATGGTATTATTTAAAGTAAGGACATGCATATTGCTCATAGGTTGCCCCTTGCTCACTTAAGAACTAATAATTAGCCAAAAATGTGGAACTCTGTCCAATCAGGGTTAAATGCGGCCATCCTGTAGCTATTGATTTCAACCAAACTATGAGCTTGTGGTTTGAAGTTTGAAGGCAGCTAAGTAATCACTTGAATCAGATGAAGTCAGGCATGGTATTAAAAAATACTGTAGGTCTTAAAAGGCCCTGATTTGATCAATATAGGGATTAATTTTAGATAGGTCAATAATTTAATAATCTGACTCAAATGCAAAATGTGATTACACACTCTTTAGGTAAGTGTTAAAATAATGGGTTAGAAAAATAACACTTTCAACTTTTGCATCAATCAAAACTGCATTGCATGGTAGAGGTTTCCGGGTTTAAAATAAATGTCTTTAAAGTGGCTACAGTGATCCCGTAATCTCAGCCCAGATCTCAAGTCCTACATCACATCAAAGCAAAACCAAGGCTAAAAGAATGTCGCAAATGATGGAATGAGCCACCAGCAGCTTTTTTGAAGACTAATGTTTGCCAAGAGCCCCTCGTCTCCTAACACTTATACCTGCTTGCACTTAATAATTTTTGTGCTCCATGCCCTTTGAATTGGGCAGCGGCTTTGCACTTCTAATGTTTTAGGTCACACATTTATGTAAAAATTGGAATCTAAAAGGCTTCAAGTGCTACCTGGCTTGGTCTGTTGAAAATTTGACTGACAAGCCGCAAACCTAAAGTGCATCTGTTAGAGCAAACCTGACTGTTGCCACAGGTGTGTAAAGATTAAAACAGACAGGGATAAAAAAAAAAAACAAGTATAAAAACGTCCAAACATACGGGGACCCGGAACAGCAGGTAGCAGCTATCAGAAAACTGCCTCCAAAGAGACCAACGAATAATGGCAAACTATTTCCCTGTCTGTCTTTAAACCCCATTCATGCCAGTGAAATATGGTTTGGGGTGTTTGACAAAATGAAGGAAAAATGCAGAAAAACTGAAAGTCGTGAAATGGAAATGTGAAGAATGGAAAAGTGAGAAATGCAGGTTAAGTCACGACATGTCTGAAATAATTAATGTTTCTCATTTGCACTAAAAAGAACCCAGTCTGAATAATTAAAATAAAATAATTTGATTTCAAATTATGATGATTTGTAGGGCACACAAAAGTTCAAGTGCATTCAAACAGATGGTCCATGGGAACCTTGATGAGCAGCTTGCTTACTTGATTCATGGAAACCCCAGATAACCAATGAATGCCTCTTGGCACAGAATGTCATTTACTAACAAATGGCCACTACAGCATCGGCCTCTAGATGGATGTCTGTTATGTGCTGATAGTTGCTTTTCTTAGAAACCACTTATTTATTAGAGCAAGAGGCACAGACCGAGAGATTTCACATTGAAAGGGCTGCATTTCATCACTGACGGCCTATCGCCACCCCTCCACTGGAACGGGCATTTGTGAATGGTAAGAGGACATGAATATAAAGTACAGATTAAAATAAATAAATAAATAAAATACACTGAAGTGTACAAATCTAACTTACATTTTGCACGCAATCCCTGTTCATTTGTATAATGTCTCTTTATAGCTTTTTCTAAGCATAATTACATACAGCGGGTACGGAACATATTCAGACCTTTGTTATATTGCAGCCTTTGGCTAAGATCATTAAAGATCATTTTCCATCCTTATTAATGTACACACAGCACCTCATATTGACAGAATAACACAGAAACGTTGACATTTTTGCTGATTTATTAAGAAAGAAAAAAAAAGTAGTATTTTGATCTATAACAGCCATGAGTCTTTTTGGGAAAGATGCAACAAGTTGTGAAGCTGCTCCTTCGTTATTTTAGCTGTGTACTTAAGGTCATTGTCTTGTTGGAAGGTAAACCTTCAGCCCAGTCTGAGGTTTTCATCCAGAATATTACTGTACTTGGCCACATTAATCTTTCCCTTGATTGCAACCAGTAGTCCTGTCCCTGCAGCTGCAAAACACCCCCACAGCATGATGCTGCAACCACCATGCTTCACTGTTGGGACTGTATTGGACAGGTGATGAGCAGTGCCTGGTTCTCTCCACACCGCTTAGAATTAAGGGCCAAAAAGTTCTCTTAATCTCATCAGACCAGAGAATCTTATTTCTCACCATCTTGGAGTCCTTCAGGCGTTTTTTTTCTCTATGCTGGCTTTCAGAAGGAGAGGCTTCTGTCGAGTCACTCTGACATAACTGACTGGTGAAGGTCTGCAGTGATTACTTTCTACAACCCTCTCCCATCTCCCGACTACATCTCTGGAGCTCAGCCACAGTGATCTTAGGGGTCTTCTTTACCTCTCTCACCAAGGCTCTTCTCCCCTGATAGCTCAGTTTGGTCAGTCGGCCAGCTCTAGGAAGGGTTCTGGTCATCCCAAATTTAAGGATTATGGGGACCACTGTGTTCTTAGGAAGCTTAAGTGCAGTAGATCTGTTCCTTGCCAAAATTCTGGCTCTGAGCTCTTCAGGCAGTTCCTTTGTGGGTATGGGGAAAAAAATGGACAGCAAAACGGACAGAAGATATATATATATATATATATACACACACACACACACACACGAGTGTCACAGCAAAGGGTCTGAATACTTAGGACCCACATACTTAGGAATGTGATATTTCACTTAATAAATATGTGTGTGTGTGAGTGTATGTGTGTGTGTGTGTGTGTGTGTGTGTGTAAGATGGGACATCTTGGAGACATGACATTCCTGTGCCTTTGTTGTGCATAGAGATTAAACACCTCAGTTTTTGCATCCCTTTGTCAAATTGCATTCCAACACCCCCCGAGCCAAACGTGTGAGCTGCCGGCCATCGGGACCGCCTACCCTCTTTGTCTTGCCCAGACGGGAGGCCCTCGAGCCAAACGTGTGAGGTGTCGGCCGTCAGGAACCACCCACTCTCTTTGTCTTTCCCAGATGGGAGGCACCTGGGGCGTGACATCAGAAACAACAGGTTCTGATTGGTCTATGACAACTTCCTGTAGGCCAGTGACACCTTCCTGTAGGCCAGGGGTATAAAGGTCTGTTCACATGTGGGGAAGGGTCTTTTTCTTTCCCAGCTGTGTTTCCATCGAAACCGGATCTTCTGGTTTTCGAGTCTGCCCTATCCTCTCATTTTTTCTCATGGCTTCTCTTCTCTCTCCCTCCCTCTTTACTCTTTCTTCTCCTTTTTGTTTTCTCTGTGACATTGGTACCTTTTTACATACAATATGTAACTGCAATAATTATTTACCGGTGTTAATAAATTAGAAACTGTTTGTTTTTTAATCTCTATTGTGCCATGCCTCTTTCTGCCAGGTAACATCAAGTTGGAGTGGTTTGAATACAGTGTTTTTGTGTGGAAGGAGAAAGAGTTTTTTTACACTCTGCTCTCTCACCCCACGGTCTTTTTACATGTGTGTATATAATAATAATAATAATAGTTATATATAGCACACACACACACATATATTACACACACACGCAGAATAAATCAGCTACTAGATTATTCATTCAATGCAAATCAACAGGGTCATGAACTGAATTTTTTGGTGCTATTATGGTGCTGCTGCTGTTCGTGGGATATTTAGCCGCCAGTGGTCAAGGGGCATTTGTCAAAAGCTGCAGAGTAAAGGGTTTTTGCCAAGAACTAAGACATTTCAGATTAAATGCTCTCACTGCCTCAGGCTGAGAAGTGTGGCCAGAATCCAAAGCACATGCAAAAAAAAAAATGCAGAAATGAAGCTGGGCAAACATCTTATAAACCCTCAGTGCAATTGGCTTTGGTCCAGTATGCAACTGCTGGTCTGAACTGAAGGTTGCAACTCCTAACGTACAGCAAGCAAGGACATTGGACATCAAATGGTTTTTACTACTCCGGGAAAACAAAAAGGCAAGAGGTGGCGGTTACAACCCCTGTAAATGTTCTCATCTATTTGTGGGCTTACAGATCAAAGCTGACCTCTTACCATCTGGAAAAAGGTACTGAAGGTACTCACTGCCTTCATTATTCATTTCACTAGTTTAGCGATGTCGGTCTCATTGTTGTCTACATGTTTTTTTTTTTACTTTTGCATTGCCTGTGCCCCCTGTTTACACTTTATGTAGCCCCTTTATATCAGTATGAAACTTTATTTAAAATGTTACATGTAGCACCAGGTTCTGAAGAAACGTTGTTTTGTTTCACTGTGTACTGTCTAACATGTATGTAGCTGAAATGACAATAAAGATCAACTTGAACTTGAATCAAAACGGCCACCTTCCCCTATCTGCCCATTTTGTTTGAACCTTTAAGAAACATAATTTAGCCAAATGCATAAAGAGGTAGTGTACACTTAGCTACATTTTTTTTTCAAGGGGACAACTGATTCAGTCGTTAGTGGTCTGGCTGATTATCCAGCATTTTATGGCCACCAGACTTCCTGCATGCCAATCAATGAATAAAGGTGGTGTTTATTATTTAAAGCAAAAATTTTATAAACATATAGACACGTATATTTTAAGCATGTCCACATTACTCTATGTTTATTTTTAATACTTTCACAAATAACCATTTAAAGCTATTCAATATGTAGAGGGGTACAAAGAGCTAAGGCTTCATCCTTTTACTCATGATTTGTAAAAAAAAAAAAAAAAAAAAGGTTCAAATCCCGCTTACTACCATTGTGTCCCTGAGCAAGACACTTAACCCTAAGTTGCTCCAGGGTGACTTTCCCTGTAACTCCAGGGAGACTGTCCCTGTAAATACTGATTGTAAGTCGCTCTGGATAAGGGCGTCTGATAAATGCTGTAAATGTAAATGTAAGCACTTCACTTATTTTATTGGCAGCCAGTTAAAAAGAGAGATTTATTATTTCAGTAATCATAAAAAAAAAATGCTGAATATCAAAATCAATAATAGGCCAGATCATGAACGAGACCACTCTTTTCATAATCACTTAGTTCGAGCTGGGACTCAAACTCAACCTTGGAGCCGTGAGGCCTTTACGCTGTCTGCTGCAGCCCTGAACCAGATCAACGTATTTATAATTTTCAGCCTGTGGGCTGAAAAGCAAAAGATGATGAGTGTCCCATTGCCCTGATATCTTCTCACCTGTGCCATCAGGAGTGGACCTGACATAGGTGGGCAGCATCTTGACCGCAGCGGAGGAGTGGGTTTCTCTGGCCAGGCCTCTGGTCATCTCCTCCAACAGCCTCCTCTTCACCGCCACCAGCTGCTCTCGACCCAGCCGCAAAGTATCCAGGATGCTCTGCCGCTCTGCCTGTTGCTTGGCCAACCTGTATGCCACTGCCGTTACCATGGCAGCACCTTTCCCGCTGCCATCCTCGGAGCGCAGGAAGCGGACGTCGCAGTCGGGTACCAGCCGCCTCACCATCTTATGCAGGCGCCTGGCGAACCTGAGGGGTTAAAGGGTGTCGGGAATAATACTGACTCCAATTCCGGCATGTAGGAAGAGCAGGGGACTACTTCCTGCTGGACTCACTGCGGATGGTTCTTGTAGACCGAGCCGTCCACTCCGATAGTGGTGCGCAGCCTCTCGGCGGCCTTGTTGTCCCGGATTTGCCGGAGCACTGCGGCCAGCGATGCGGCGCACAGGTGCGCAGCGCGCGTGGACACAATCTGGCAGACGCGCTGCGTCGTCACGCAGTCTTCTGGTGACGGGTTCAAACCCAGATCCTTCAGAATCCTCTCTGCACTCAACAGACCCTCATTATCCCTGCAAAGAAAACAGCAAAACAAGGATTTAGTTATTTGACAATCTGAAGAATTTGGACTGTATTAGGAAGCTGAGAGTCATTTGGGGTCAGCAAGAACATTATTTCTAGTTTGTGTTATCCCTTCCTTCAACATGTCATGACAAGTGCGGGTTTGGAAAAATAGTTCCACACCCGCCAGTTTGCTCATTTATTGGTTTATAAATACTTAGCATGATAAAATAAACTGATGCATTTAACGCAGCTGCATTTTCTTTAGTTCCTGCATGGGTCTGAGCCACTATCGCTACATAAAAGACAGAGTTGGAAAGTGAAGCAATTCTAGGGTTGACTTTTGTGCTCATTATTTTCAGTCCAAAGGCAGAAAGACTACAGAAATCCAGAGTAATTTGCACTAAAACTGATTTCCATTTCATTACTGGTCAAAGTCTACAAGGATCTTTAATTTAAATACATAAATAACATCACTCACCCACACTTGTCTGTCAGTTTTCACTCATAGCAAAATGAGCTATTAATTACTTTTAATTACAATTAATTGACAGCCATAAATTGACAGCAAGTTTTTTACAGGATGCCTCACGTATGTCAGAGTCCCTTCCAGGCACAGACATCACTGCCTTGACTGAAACCTTTTCCCTTATGACTTTTAACCTAGATATATTTGTCATGTGTAAATGGTTGCTGGGCTACTCCATGTGCTTTTTAAAAAATAATTGCCACTTGGGGATAAATAAAACGATTGGAACTGAATTGAATTGATGTGAACCTGATTAAGTCTGAAACAGACCAAAGCCCAGAGCAGTTGTGCTTATTGCTTTTTTCCTCAGGAGCAGAGTGTCTTGACAGGAGCTACCTCAAAGTTTTTTGAGCACACATTCGCTATCACATAATGAGCTCCAGCCAGCATACCCTGAAACCCATAGGGGGGAATGTAACTACCAACAGTCACAGGTGTTACACTAAAGCGGGGCAGTGGTGGCCTAGCGGTTAAGGAAGCGGCCCCGTAAACAGAAGGTTGCCGGTTCAAATCCCGATCCGCCAAGGTACCACTGAGGTGCCACTGAGCAAAGCACCGTCCCCACACACTGCTCCCCGGGCGCCTGTCATGGCTGCCCACTGCTCACTCAGGGTGATGGGATAAATGCAGAGGACAAATTTCACTGTGTGCACCGTGTGCTGTGCTGCTGTGTATCACATGTGACAATCACTTCGCTTTACTTTACTTTTAAAAACCAGGACTGCGCCCCCGAACAATCGGAAAAGGGGAGTTTGGAGAACAGGTAATACAAGAAAGGAAAATGAGAACTAATTGATGAGCATGAAGGACAGAGCTACTAACTTCTCGTTCTCGATGGCAGAGACAAAGCTGGTCTGGAAGTGGCCCGTGGCCAGCAGGTCAGGAGTTGTATGTCCCTGGAAGACAATACCCTCTCTGGCCATCTTCACCAGAATCAGGCGCACCAGTTCTCCCATGTACATGCCACTGATCATCTTCTCGAAACTTTGACAACAGAAGAAAATGAAAATAACAAAACAGAAAAGCATGTGATTACGGCAGACGGCAGGGGAACAGAAATGACCTGTGCTCTATAATTTTAAGATGTTGAATGACACGGAACATTTTTTATTTTGCTCTTAAGACTGCATTGGAAAGTAGTGGCGAATAATAATAGCTGGATATGGCAAACCCTTGTACCAGCACTTGATTGCACATTGACAAACTACTCAAATCTTTTCACATAGAAGAAAGGCACTGTGGGCACCATTAATTTCCTCTTACGCCTTGAAGCGAAGCATAAAGACCACTTTAAGTGATGTGAAAGCAGCATAACAGTCACTCACAGCTGCTTGCCAGGGTTCAATGAGCCTGCATCAATCTCCCGATCGAAGTCTGTCCGCAAGTCGTCCAAAGCCCCGTCGTCCCCGAACGCTCCCCACTCCATGTTCACGCACATGCGGCCCTCGTCCCCCTCCACCAGCTCAAGGTGACGCATTTCCTCCATGTAGCAGGCGTTTGTGCCCGTGCCTGCAGGCCCACATTTATGAGGTGTGGGAAAAAAAAAAAAGATATATATATATATATATATATATATATATAATATATATAAATCTATTATTCTAATAATACAGCAGACACTGAGGGGCTACTGAAATATTCTCTCTCACCCACAATAAGGCCAATCTCGCAGTGATGGTCGTCATAGCCACATGTCATCATTGTGCCAACAGTGTCGTTAATCACAGCCACGATGTCAATGTCAAAGTCCTGGACAGAGGAAAATACAGAACGTTCAATTTTTGGTTTCTAACTTCGTTGTTCACCTTCACCAGAGAGAAATGAGACAATGCGCCCACTAAGAGAGCCCAGGTTATTCAGGGTGTAGGTAGTTGACCACCACCACAGGGCCAGAGCGCTGTATACACTGTACCTGCATTTGGTACCTTACCTCCCATTCCCTCTTCATATGAATACATATGCAAGACATAAAACATAGAGACCACCTATGAGAATTATGAACGCAAACACCAACTATATCAGGAACATTAACTGTATGTTCTAGATTTGAGACTGCTGTGGTCGTTCATTTCATTGGAACATGCCATAAATGCCTGTAAACAAAGAATTTGATTTCTTTCAAAGACAAAAAATGCTAAAGTTGTTTTTTAAACAGCACTCACCCTTCTTCTTCTGATAGCATTTCGAAGGAGGCTGACAACATCTTGGCCCTCTACACCACTCGACTTGAAGCCCTTGGTCCATGAAACCAGGATGCTCTGACGAATTGAAAACAGAGCCAACATGTTATTTGCCCTTTCTGCTACGTTCGTGGTACTGCTGACAAAATTACCTACAAATCACTCCCAAATCCTCACCTCATCCAGTTTGGTCTGCTGACATGGGAAAGAGAAGGTAAAGCCCAGGGGGAGCTTTTTGTCCTTGATCCCGAGCTTCTCCAGGAAATTGGCCAGGCACTCAGCGATGTGGTCAAACAGCTGAAAGTTGGCCTGAGATTTAGCTGACGCAATGTTATGATACCTCACAGCTTGTTCATTGGGGAAACACGACATCTGATACAGTTGAGTCAAAATTATTGCCCCCCCATCCTCAGGAATTATGGAACATTGTCCTACATTTTGAAACAGAGATTATACTTTTAAGCTTGCTTTATATGAAATATAGGGGGGGGTGTCAAAAATATTAGCCCCATGTGAATGTTCGGTTTCAAAATACACATACAGTAATGAACAAACCTGTGCAGTCAATTGACTTCCTAACATTCATATTACCATAAAAAGACTCCCAGGAACAAGGCACGTGAATACATGAGTGGGACAATGGTTAATCGCCATGCCAAAGACACAGGAAATAAGTCTGGAGCTCAGAAAGAAGATAGTGGAAACAAGACCTACAGATTTCCTTTGCAAGTGTACAGTCAACAAGGGATTGTGATGTGTATTTTTCTAAACTACAGGGAGTGCAGAATTATTAGGCAAATGAGTATTTTGTCCACATCATCCTCTTCACGCATGTTCTCTTACTCCAAGCTGTATAGGCTCGAAAGCCTACTACCAATTAAGCATATTAGGTAATGTGCATCTCTGTAATGACAAGGGGTGTGGTCTAATGACATCAACACCCTATATCAGGTATGCATAATTATTAGGCAACTTCCTTTCCTTTGGCAAAATGGGTCAAAAGAAGGACTTGACAGGCTCAGAAGTAAAAAATAGTGAGATATCTTGCAGAGGGATGCAGCACTCTTAAAATTGCAAAGCTTCTGAAGCATGATCATCAAACAATCAAGCGTTTCATTCAAAATAGTCAACAGGGTCGCAAGAAGCGTGTGGAAAAACCAAGGTGCAAAATAACTGGCCATGAACTGAGAAAAGTCAAGCGTGCAGCTGCCAAGATGCCACTTGCCACCAGTTTGGCCATATTTCAGAGCTGCAACATCACTGGAATGCCCAAAAGCACAAGGTGTGCAATACTCAGAGACATGACCAAGGTAAGAAAGGCTGAAAGACGACCACCACTGAACAAGACACACAAGCTGAAACGTCAAGACTGGGCCAAGAAATCTCAAGACTGGTTTCTAAGGTTTTATGGACTGATGAAATGAGAGTGAGTCTTGATGGGCCAGATTGATGGGCCCGTGGCTGGATTGGTAAAGGGCAGAGAGCTCCAGTCTGACTCAGACGCCAGCAAGGTGGAGGTGGAGTACTGGTTTGGGCTGGTATCATCAAAGATGAGCTTGTGGGGCCTTTCCGGGTTGAGGATACTGCCAGTTTCTGGAAGACACCTTCTTCAAGCAGTGGTACAGGAAGAAGTCTGCATCCTTCAAGAAAAACATGATTTTCGTGCAGGACAATGCTCCATCACACGCGTCCAAGTACTCCACAGCGTGGCTGGCAAGAACAGGTATAAAAGAAGAAAAACTAATGACATAGCCTCCTTGTTCACCTGATCTGAACCCCATTGAGAACCTGTGGTCCATCATCAAATGTGAGATTTACAAGGAGGGAAAACAGTACACCTCTCTGAACAGTGTCTGGGAGGCTGTGGTTGCTGCTGCACGCAATGTTGATGGTGAACAGATCAATGTCAGATTGAATGTCAGAAATGTATATTTGTGAATGTGGAAATGTTATATTGGTTTCACTGGTAAAAATAAATAATTGAAATGGGTATATATTTGTTTTTTGTTAAGTTGCCTAATAATTATGCACAGTAATAGTCACCTGCACACACAGATATCCCCCTAAAATAGCTAAAAATAAAAACAAACTAAAAACTACTTCCAAAAACATTGAGCTTTGTTTTTTTGGGTTCATTGGTTGTTGTTCAATATTAAAAATTATTCCTCAAAAATACAACTTGCCTAATAATTCTGCACTCCCTGTAATGTCATATGCATTGTCAGTTTTCATGGTTCTTGGTGGTCCAACAAGTTGAAGATTGGGAGAGAACTAATAAAACCTGTGAAGGAAACCACTAGCGTCCGTACATGCTTCAAAGGGAGTCACACAAAGCATACATCAAAATTAGGCCAACTGTTCCTAGTCCAAGATCCTAGAATGGTCCAGACCAGAGCACCGGGCCCAGACCTGTAGTGGCTGCTCAAAGTGAATGTGCACGCTCAGAAACAACACAAACTGGACCCGCTTTACAAATTTGCACTGGAAGAATGGCCCAAAATCCCTCAGGAGACTTGTGCAAACCGAGTAAAGAACTACTCTAAGAGAGTTGTGTCAGTTGGCTCAGAAAGGGTACACTATTGACAATCAATGGCCAGGGGGCTAATAATTTTGGGTCTCGTTTTTGCCGTTTTTCTTGTTTCAACTCAGTGAATCAATAAAACACCCTAATTAAACTTAATGGACATTGTTATAGAGTTTTTTCATGGAGAAATCAAGAGTGTTGACTAATTTCATAAGGGGGAGCTAATCATTTTGGTCAGGACATCATACATGACTACTTCTGATTTTGCACTACTTTTCTTCACAAATTTCAAAAGCATTGTTCTAAATTAAATTAAATGAATGAATTTATACACTAGATGCCGCTGTTTCTACACAAACAACAACACAGTACATCTCTACACAGGTACTAAATCCATGCAATCAAATATGGCAATACAGGGGTTATGGACCTCACCTCAGTACCACTACCTCTCATCAAGCTCTCAGGAATGGCGTAGATCTGGTTCTCCATCTCCACTCTTTGCTTTCCATTGGCAGACACTTTAACTAGGAGTACCCGAAAGTTGGTCCCACCTAGATCCAGTGCCAAAAAATCTCCCGACTCTAGATGAAACAGAGCGTCCATGATTAATACAGAGCCAAAGCTTCTATAGACAAGCTAAATGGCTTCATGGCTTCACTGACATCTTGATGTGGTAAATTAACATTCTAATCATGTTAATTGGACCAAGCTCAATTCGAGGTTTCATTTCATACACGGTGTTGTTTCTACAATGCATAAACCTTGGTTCTAAACAACCTGCCACAATAGCAATTTCAGCATAACATAATAGATAAAAATTTAAGCAATCAAGAGGTGAATTAATACATTGAAGTAAGACAAACTGCTTCAATTAGACCTATTAAAGTATTTAATACTTTAAAAAAAGAGGCCGTTCGACAAAAGGTAGGTGAATCAGATTCTGGGAAAAATTAGGAGATCGTGAAGAAACAGGATCTGGAGTGCTATCTGAATTGCTGCGCTGTTACACACCAGTAATGACGAGAGCAAACATACTCAGCAAACAGAGGCCTGGCTCAACTCTCCATCACACGTCTGTGTAGTTTCCACAGTTGCGCGGCTTCCTCTTGCTTACGCTCACATGCAGATTTAGTCTTATGACCTCTCAGTGGACTTCCATTTCAGAAACCCTTTCTATTTAACGCCCATTTTCTACTTCACCTCGGCTTCTACAGTCTCTTCTTTTTCACATAATAGAAGAAAAAAAAAAATACATAGAGACCTACGAATAGATAACTGTTATTGCTTCTATTTTCAATTCACTTTTAGATTCATACTGCAAAGTTCACAAAAACTCAGTAAAGGTCACTTATCACATGGCACAATATAAAGCAAGAAATCATATGAACCAATCAAAAGCCATTTTCATTGTCACAATAAAAACCCTGCAGTAAAAATGCAGAATTGAGTTTAATTCGGTGCAAAGGTCTCACCTGTTCCATCAGGGGTGGATCGCACAAACGTCGGTAGCATCTTCACAGCGGCAGTAGGGTTGGTGTCGCGGCCCAGTCCACGGTCCATCTCTTGCCTGAAGCGCTTTGAGACGTCCATCAGCGTTTCCTCAGGCAGGCGGAGGTGGTACAGGTATCGGTCGACCTACAAAGCAAGGGAGAAAAATGGTTACATCTCCAAAATCCACTACACACAGATCAGCCCAAAACTTTAGAACCACCAGCTTGACATTGTGGTCTTCTCGTTCATGCTGAGGTTGAACCATTGACTACACAAGACCTCACCTTTTGGGGTTTCTGGTATAAGGTTTTTCGCAGAAGATCTGTCAAACTAATTTGAAGTCTGAGGACCATGGATCAAGGTGGGTTTGTTTTCCCCACATCACAACCCACAGATGCTTGATGGGAATTAAATTTTGTAGAATTTTGTAGAAAATGGCCATTGAACCAATCATGTCCCTCAAAACATTGCAGAGTAGCAGGGCTTGTAATTTTGACACTGCAATCAGGTTTCCACATCACATCACTTCATCCACCAGCTTGATTTCCTTCCACATTCTGATGCCAGCCACACACACACACACACACACACACACACACACACACACACACACACACACACAGCAGAAGATGAGCAAAAAGAAACCTTAATCCGACCAGACCAGTTCTGTGCACATTCTTCAGTTTACAGGTATTAACCTGGGATGACCTCCGCCATTTCAATCCAATTGTCTAGCAATTTGGACCTTCCACATCATATTCAAGGCATGCCTGCTCACCTGCTGCCTAATATAAACCAACCACTTGACAGGATTTACAGTAACAAGACCAGAAATCTCGTTCCCTTCACCAGAGCTTTTAACTCTGCCGTGTAGAATTATCACGGCACCTTAAATATTCCAGATTTCAATGTGCGTTTGCCCTCCAGCATGCATGTATTAAACTTATTAAGAGAGTCTTGACTCAGCGGTGGCAGTGCCACTTTAGCAGGTGACTGACACCCAGTCTTATCAGTGTGCCGCAGAAGCACAGCAAAAGCTCAGTGTAATTCCAAGGGGGCTGAAGGCACCTTTAATTTAATCAGTAATGAAAAGAGATAGATTTACCATGTCCATGAGTGCAGAAGTTTTTTTTTTTTTTTTTTTACAGTTTATAAGTTCAGCCACAACGTAAATACCATCATGTAGATATGACTCATGCCACCATGACAAGTCCTGTGTCGTCTAGTATGAACATGGTAAGTCTGGTAAATTGTGTAGTAGAGAATCCATGTACCACACTTGATTCTCCAGCCTATCCCACAGATGTTTACCAGATTCTGCCTAAAGGTCTATCTGAAAGAACAGTGAATTCATCAGTGAATGGGATGGGAATAAAAAGTATGAAAAGTTTGAACTATACAGCACTGAACAGGTTAAAATAAAGCAAACAATTAATTCACCTTATAGAACAGGAAAGTGGAAAGGTTTCTTTGGTGTGAAACATTTTGCATTTTAACTATTAACAGTAATTACGTGTTCTTCCTTGGCCTATTCTTATTTTCTAAATAAAATTCTCTCTAATGGCCCCCCATGTTCATGAACCAGGGTGCTCAAGTCGATGTTGAAGTAGGTGGGAGGTGCACTGATTTCTCCAGGGTCTGGATAAAAGGTGAATATCTCAGTATGAAAAGCTATTGTTGAACACTGAGGCATTTCAGACTGTGGGTTTGCGCTGAAGTAATCTGACATTATTGCAAACAGCTCGTGCAATTTTCCACATTTTACTAAAACTGAAAACACAAAGCAAATAGTAGCGATAATCTCACGAACGAAGTATTTCCAGAGCCCAGCAAAGACTAGGTTATATTGAAAATTATCATAATATGAACATATGTTGTCATATTAGAAATGTAAGGATTTGATCAATGTGGATAACAAACAACGAACAAAACTGATTGTGTTTGTTGTGTATGAGGCTGGTTTGCCACAAACCAGAAAGAGTGCCCATGCTGACCCATTGTACATTAAGTGGGTGGATGTGTGTTGATTTCCCACTGCGTATTAGAGAAATTATTATAATGGTTTATCTGTGTATATGTACAGCTAGGGGGACACAAAAATAAGTTTTAAAAATGTCCAGAATCTGTGATTGTGGGTAAACCTGCGGTCATGTCCTAATGCCACCTAATCATACTCTGCACAAGGGCAATGATTTAGCCTAAGACTGTGATCAAGTTTTTATGAGATAAAATAAAGAAATATGATCACTGCCTCATAAACATGCCGCTAAACAGTAACACCATTTTTTTTTATAAAGATAAAGACCTGTGTCTTCAGTGTACCCATTGAATAAATATACCAGCACTAGTCCACAGGAAGGAACTGAAGTAAGACTCTGAACCCTTGAACAGCACCAACCCCCCTTCCCAAGCCTGGCTGCATACAGAATCTTCAAATATCAAATTATATTAAGAAGAAAAAAAGATGGGATTTCAGGTATGCAACTCAGTTTTAGTTATTCCTGTAATTTCCCTCTTTGTCATGCTGTGGTGAGCTGATACCGTCTCACTGACAGAATGGGCAGCTATGCTTATAACAGGACTGCCACTAGAGTCGATTTGAGAGTGTTCCGCTGCTCACTTGGCCAATCAGGTACTGACATTGGCTTGTGAAAACTGCAAACCACATTCTGAATGGTACATCTTTCGGCCCACATCACAAAAAAAAAAAAAAAAAAAAAAAACCCTGAAATTTGCAAAACAATGAAGTCCTCCTGTCTCACTCTGGCCCTGTTTAAAATGCACCCATCCCTTGTGACAAACAGTGAATACGTCTGAGGATTCTGCATTAAATATGCCATAGGTAATGCTGTGGAATGATATTTTCTTCTACTCTTTGCATATCAATGTGTCGCATAGCAACTTGAAATTCCCCCAACCTGCATAAGCTCTCCTCAGTTGCGAGGAGCATGAAGATGCGGAGACGGAACTTTTAAGCAGCGCCCAGTCTAAGGTAATGAGGGACCGGGTACAGAGTGGCGGGAAAGCACATGCCAGCGTGTCACGTCCACGTGCATCCCTTCCTAACACTGACGACTGGTGAAAAACATACTTAGCAGGCGAGAGAGCAGGAGTGAATGCCGTGACATTTTGTCATGAATGGGTCCACGCCCCTTTTGGTGCCACTTCCATCACAGCAGCATTCCAGGGTGCTGGAGAACGCCGAACTGCCAGCAGTCATCTGTAGTGCGGTGCAGGCTGACGGCGTAAAAGAGGTTTAAATGCGCTCTCAGCACCTCGCCCATCTCCTGGCGCCGCCTCAGCACTCCCTGTTACCGACGCGGGGCAGATCAGTCACCACCACGCTGCCTCTGCTGGAAGGAACAACTCCCAACACTCCCTGCTTTGATTTTTTCGGTCACACTTGTCGGCTCCTGGACGCTGATTTTCAATCATTTCCAGCAGAATTGTTCCACAGAACTGCGACTGTACAACATGCATTCTGCCACATAAATAAAGTCAAAGTGAAGTGATTGTCACATATGATACACAACAGCACAGCACATGGTGCACACACAATCCTCTGCATTTAACCCATCGCCCTGAGTGAGCAGTGGGCAGCCATGACAGGCGCCCGGGGAGCAGTGTGTGGGGACGGTGCTTTGCTCAGTGGCACCTCGGCGGATCGGGATTCAAACCGGCAACCTTCTGATTACCGGGCCGCTTCCTTAACCACTAGGCCACCACTGTACCTCAATATCGTTTTATTTATTTAGAACTAATACTCCTATCAAATTGTACAGAGGCTTACATACACTCACATGGGCATGAACGTAATGATAACTTCGGGCTTCCAATGGTTTATTTCAACTCTTCTTTTTACGAGGTGGAACGATTGTGAATCATATCTTTAATGATTAGATAAGAAAAAACAAGAATTTAGTACTTTCCAAATTCCTCACAGTGTCAAAATTATACAAACTGACTCAACTACATACACCCACCCTTGTCCCTTAGCAAGTTGCACGATGAGCTGATGCCTCAGGGATCCCTCAACAACCTTCTTGTTGCTCTGCTGAGCAAAATTAGTACACTTCATATAAATGTGTTGATTTTGTTCCGTTAATGTCTTTCCAATTACTGACGTTTAAAATTAAGGAATCTTTCTGAAAACCAAAGTATTTTGCAAATGACAATTTCACAATGATTGTGAACGGCCTTTTTTTGCTTAACCTTAGCAGCTCCTGAGGTTTGGTTACTCCGGCTTGGAAATTCTGAGTCATAAGCAGAAGTAGGGTGGCCACCTAGTCCACGTCAGGGAATACCAGGATTTGAAAACTAGCAAACTGGGAAATGAACCGGTCGGACCGGTTTCTAAGCAAAACTGACAGATCCATCCATCTGTTTTCAATAAACAATGGTGACTTACAAATTGATGATCCGAGAGGACCAATGAGCATACAGCATCTCTGACCAATCAGGCGGGATTATATATATATAAAAACACCTGATCTGGTGTCACAGAGTGTCATGTGCTTTCCCATCACAGACCTTCTGAGGGACAAATGTCACACACTACATAGAACAGCACTCTTCAGGCGGGGCATCCACAATCCACCGGCAACATGACACCGGCAAGGAGAAAGTAGCACAAGGCGGTGAGCGCGGGGGGCCGGCCTCGCCGATAAATGCTCACGGAGCAGGAACGGCCCCCACCCGCTTCACACGAACACCAAAGTGACCGGCTTCCCTGCTGCTTATCACAAACGAGAGAATGATACACTATCAGCCTGACAAGCCAAAGAAACACGGACCAAGCAAACAAAGTCGCGATTAAAAAGTGCGCAAGCCGAGCGCTGCAACATAATAGCCTCGAGTCGGTAAGGGGAAACCGCGGCACAGAAAATCACCCTGGGTAGGAAGCTCAGCCGAAGGTACGGGGAAAATCGTCCAAATTGGACCGAGTAAGTAATGTGCCAAATCTAATTATATTGTGACTTTGCTTATTGCTTTAAATAAAGACTGTCTGGCCCAAAAGTCATTGGCTGAAAATGTACACGGCAGGAAAAGGTCTCCTGGAGAACTTCTGGGTTTCGTGGGGTCTCGACATGGGTCCAATATCCGCGTCATCAGCAAGCATCTCACGCACAGACGTTCATTTACATTTAGAGCATTTATCAGACGCCCTTATCCAGAGTGACTTACAATCAGTAGTTACAGGGACAGTCCCCCCCTGGAGACACTCAGGGTTAAGTGTCTTGCTCATGGACACAAGGGTAGTAAGTGGGATTTGAACCTGGGACTTCTGGTTCATAAATGAGTGTGTTACCCACTAGGCTACTACCACCCTATTAGTTCAGAAAGGCACCCCGAGCGGACCTTCCGACCTGGAAGAGCGGTCGCAGTCTCAGCACCAACATCTCTTTCAGAATTTCAGATAATCTAGTTTTATTATTATCTTAAAAAAAAAAAACAGATATAAAAGGAAGTAAAGGGCACAGTGAGAAATGCCATGAGGCGGGCACACCGCGCGATGGCACATAGTCTTGTGGAAGGGCAGAGCTCGGGTTTCAGCTTCTGGGAGGCCTTGTGACAGAGTTCACCCCAAGGGTCACACCGTTTCCCCCCCAATTTGCTCAATTCCAAAACAACAATAACAATAAAATCAATAATAACTACAGTCAGAATATTTCCATAACACTCCATGGGTCTGATTAGCTTTATAAAGGCCAACTTTTCCTGGCCGACTGTGACGAGGTTCCGTCTTGACAGATTCTCATTCATGAAAACGCGGAAACGGCTCCGCGCCTCTGACGTCACGCCGCTCCAAAAAAACTACAACGTATCATCGTAGAAATAAAAATAACAAAACCAAGCAGGGGGTCTGGAGACAACTCAAACGTCCGACGAACTTCAAGCTCGTAGAAGTTGTGCCACGTTTTTTTACACGTCTGGCAGCGCGGTGACGCCGCTTCTTCGGTAACTGATGTAACATCCAGTCTCAGCCTGTTCCGCCACACGTGTCACGGCTCCCGATCAGACTCCGCTATCGTCAACTTAATACGAACTAAAAAAACGAATACGAGCTACTCACTTTCTGCACCTGGTCGTGGTGAAGCTCCGCTAGGTAGTACGCCAGGAGATGGGAGGCGATCATCGCGCTCGGCGTATCGGCTGCACACGCTGGACGGACGGACGGAAAGAAAGTTGCCGCCGACTTCCGACCGACTTCACCCCTCCTTCCCGACCGACTTCACCCCTCCTTCCCGACCGACTTCACCCCTCCTTCCCGACCTGGACGAGCCGCCGCGGCGTGATGCGGGCGGAGACCGAGTGGCGCGCACGGAAATTTGATCTGTTTTAATCCTCGCGTCACGGCGGCCTCGGGGCTATTGGTCCGGGGGAAGGGGGGGTGTTCACCGCGGCGTCAAAAACTACAGGGCGCGGAGGACCCCATCTTCACCTCCATTCAGATCATATGGCCCCGAGGAGACAATCAAAAGTGCGCTCCAGACGTTGGAAATGGCTGTTAATGAATGAAGGGATTGTGGAGAGGCACTGTTGTTCTAATCGTGATCAGAAACCCATTTCAATGATCTTTGTAGATGCTGAACATAGTTACAAAGAAAAGTAAAGACGCGGTAAAACACACCTGTACAATGTCTGGTGCGCCAGTAGATGTGGGTTACACTACATCGTTTTTTCAAACTTTGCCAATGTCAATTTATCAATTTTGTTGTGTCATTTCTTTTTAATTAAAAATAATTCGTTTTTTTTCTTTTTTATTGAAGACAAGGACATTTCTAAACTTTTGAACGGTGGTGAATGTTAATGGCCAGTCTGAATTCACTAGTGTATACAAAGACAAAACCCCACTTATTAATCATAGAAGTCACTCAGTGTAACATTATGTAATATTGTAACAATGTAGACCTATTGTCAGGAGACCTATTGCTATTCCTATGCGTAATCATATTGTTCACACTGTTCCAATGTGCCTTCCTGACGAATGTGGTCACCCCGGCAGAATCAACGCAACCCGCGAGGCATCTGATCACCAGATTCCAAACCCACCATGCCGCAGCCGCTGCATCAAAAATGACATTCCACTGACCACACCTACAGGCCCTACGTAACAGGAACAAGAACCGAACACTTTCAGGCAGAAGTATGTGTGGTTAGCTACTGGTGACAACATTAATCCTTCCATTCTTCTCTCCCCCTCTTCCTTTATGCCTTTTACACGTTGTTGTCCTGAGCTCACGCATCTTTACAAGCACAACAGGCCATTGTTACTCAACGAGATCTAAGAAAGAACCTAAGAACTTAGAAACCCTGATGAACCATTTCAAATTCCGCACAACACTCACCATTTGTACTCAGTCGGACGCAGCGGATGGGCTGCTTGGACACACACGGTCGCCGTCTTCCATTTGCCCGGATCAAAATGGCCCTAAAGGATAAAGCCGGCATTAAAGGATTAGCTATTTATAACTCGCAATTGAAACTGTGGTACAGGAAGATGCCAACATTTAAAAGTACCATTAAAAAAACCCTAACAATTCCACACTTAAGAAAATATTAAATTTAAACAATAGGGCATCCGGTTTAAAATATGGTATTTGCAATCAGTTTTTGATTGTTCGTGAACATCCAAGAACCATGCATAAACGAGTACAATTAAATAATTTTTACACATATAATTTTGATGCAGCCATTTACATTTACAGCATTTATCAGACGCCCTTATCCAGAGCGACTTACAATCAGTATTTACAGGGACAGTCCCCCCCTAGAGCAACTTAGGGTTAAGTGTCTTGCTCAGGGACACAATGGTAGTAAGCGGGATTTGAACCTGGGTCTTCTGGTTCATAGGCGAGTGTGTTACCCACTAGGCTACTACCACCCTTTTTTTTAAAAACAAATATAGCACAAATATAGTAAAAAGCCAGTGTTTATTTAGACCACAAGGAGTTTAAATAAGACATGCATAAGAAACCACCTTTTAACGTGTCTGGTTAAAAAGTGGCAAAAATTGAAGAACGCGCATTGCCTGATAACATTTGCCTGGAAAGGTCAAGAGGTCACAGGTCAATTGAACATCCTTTCCTGTCCGTAAGGCCCAAACCTAGAGGACAGGGGCTGTGTGAGGACGGGGGGAGACCAGGGGAGCCCTGGTCTGGGAGACACTGACACCTAGCGGCGAGAACGGAATCCTGCATCCTGCACCCCACCCGGGCCACCCTAATGAGGTGGGATCACCTGCCTGCCCTCCACACACCTGCGGCCGTTTCAGGGCGATTTCCCCACCTGTACGACCTACACGCTGTGCCGAGGAAATATTATTTTAATAATACGTTTGTTCCCCTGCTGGTTAGTGAAGAGCGTTGATATGACGGGCAGGAAGATAAGCGCCGTGTTAATGACGGTCCCGGAGCGGGAGTTGATGGGGGAGGTTTTGTTGCGGGAGAGCGGCGAGGCTGTGCTGCCCGTCCACGTCAACATTGTGAAGCTGCACAAGGCGGAGGACGGCACTTACGTTCACACGGAGGACAAGGACGACGCCGTCAAGAAAAGGCAGCTGGCGAACGCGAAGGAGAGGTTGAGGGTGAGCGCCGCGCTTCGTGGGGTGTCCGGGGAAGGCGGGTGTTGCCAGGTGCGCGGTTTTCACCCCTCCTTTCATCTAACACCTCCTTTCATCTAAGTTGCAGATTCCAACTTTTCCCAACATCTTGTAGCCCATCTCCTGCCAGTAACTGTGACAATGTTGCCTTAGAGCCTAGAAAGTAACCTTTGAGCGTTATAACCTGCCCTGTAATCTTTTTTTACCCCCTCACAAAAATTTTAAGTGAACATTTACTTCTTTTAAAAACAATTAATTGAATGTTACCTGTGAAATACATTTACATTATTTATCAGACGTCCTTATCCAGAGCGACTTCCAATCAGTAGTTACAGGGACAGTCCCCCCCCCTGGAGCAACTTAGGGTTAAGTGTCTTGCTCAGGGACACAAAGTGGGGTTTAAACCTGGATCTTCTGGTTCATAGGCGAGTGTGTTACCCCTAGGCTACTACCACCCAGTAACAAATATGTTACTGACTGAAACATCCCCTCTTATTTTATGCATGATGGGTCATTATATTTGTTTGCCATATTAATAAGTTTAGATCTTAACAAAACATATTTTTTAAATAAATATGTTAGACGCTCCACCTTTGCAGCATGTGTTCTGGTAGTCACCGTGTGATTTCAGCGTTTATGCTGTAATTATAGGCAAATTCCTTTTTTTCCTGTATCTTGTTTATTTAGAGGTGTGTTCTCTTCTCAGGTTAGGAGTCTGAACACCATGTTTTCCCGCCTGAAGCGTATTGTCCCAGTGATGCCCCTTGGACGAAAGCCCAGCAAAGTTGACATGCTGAGGGCTGCCACCGAGTACATCCGCCTTTTATCTGCTGTCCTGCATGACGCAAATAATAATAATAATAATGTGAGAGCAAAAGACCCGTATGTAACAAGCCAAATCAAACCTGGATCTAGCTTTGATATTCAAATTGGCCGGTTGAGATCCCTGTCTCTTATAATGATGGAGATTTAGTCCTTCTGTGTAAAAATGACACTCTTTGATCTCTAGATTACAGAGACTGCTGAGGATTTCGTTGGAAGCGTGAGCAGCTATTCGAATCCCGAGTTCTTATACAATGACCTCTGGAGTGTAGAGGAGGTAAGATATGTTCTCTGTAGAACATCCTCTGGTGGCCCCGTGTGACTGTAATTTGACACTAGCGACCTGCAGATATGAGGAAGAATCCCACGAGGCTGAGCGAAAGAGACATGGTGATGCCATAGTGAGAACTGAGGAAGGGTGGAGAAGTGATTAGCCTGGGCGGGGTAGCAGACTCCTTCGGCCGCACACCCAGCTGCTGCCTTGGTGTGGGGGAGGCATGACAATAAAGCAGAAGCACCCTTCCTTTAAATATGGGCTTGACTGGAAAGGTCCGATTTCAAGACTGCAGAATGGCAGACCGATGGGAACAGCAGGGAATAATAGGAAGGGAGCAGGGTCTTTAGGTGCTGAATCAGGGGAAATGGCGGATGATAAAAGACTTCAGGCTTGCAGGAGATTCTAGACCGAATGTGGACTAGAGTTCAGAAGAGGAAGGAGCTTAATATCTGTTCTGCATTGGATCAGGTTTTTGATGTCGACCTTTTATTCGGCAAGGAATAAACACGTTCGTTGTTCTACTACTTGAGAAATCTCCTGCCAGCGGGTTTTTACTCCAATCTGCACAGGTCTCTGCAAGGATATTAATTATCCAGACTTGTAATGAGAAGATTCTGGCATTAGAGGACTTTCATTTAAATATTTTGATTCTTTGTGCACAACTGTCAGGACATATTGTGTTACATTGCATTGCTGAATTGAATCAGAGCAGCATGGTTCCTTGAAATCGACCCTTTGATTATAGGAGTAGCAATTCGGTTAGACGTCTAATCAAGCTGTCCAATTAATTGCTTGTTTGCAGGGTTTCTACAAAAAAAAAAAAGACTTTCCATACAGACTTGTAAATGGAAAGAGCTGCTGCACTGATATGGATTAATTATTTTTTAGCTTGGGGGTACATGGTCTATTAATCAGAGTTCTTGAATTAAAGCTGAACTATTATATGTTGTATATGTTTTGTGATGTCCACTGATTTAAAGAATGGAAAGAAAGAGAGGACTAAGGATCTGGCCCTGAGAGCAGTCAATCATCACTATGAGCTGCTCCCATTTTAAGCTTGGTTTGTAAAAATGTCTTACGGCTGTCAGAAATGATTTTTCCTCTACAAGATTCAAAAATGTCGCAAGCAGTCATTTCTTTAAAAGATTGTATACTTGATATGACATTAGTGAACGCTCTCCCCACGTGGCATGTCTTGCGTAGCGCTGTGAACATCATCTCTCCAAAAGGAAATGCTTTGTCTGAACGCCTTAATCTGACTATTGCGTTCTGATAATGCACGTTTCTGTGTTTTACATCACCGCGGCTGATGTGCAGATTTTGGAGGGAGTGACTGAGGGAGTGGCCGTTTCTGCCCCCGCGGTCACAGCAGAAATCAAGACTGAGGTTGAAGATCTGGGTAGCGTGATGATGCATCCTTGTCAAATGCCAACATACCAGTACATAGTCCAGCTGGGATCAGCAGATCAAGCCGTGGTACTCAACCCCTTTCTCTGAAGTGTGTGCTGTGACTAATTTATTCTATTTTCTGTATTTTGTTTCAAGGATGCTGTCATCTTTCCTGTGTGTAGTGTGAATTTCTCCCATTCGCTCAAAAACAGAGGGGGGATTGAATAAAATGGGACCCTTTGTGCTGGGTCCATAGGGGTATTCATGTGATTAATTTGATGAATGTTTTTTACATTATTTTTCATATTAAACATATTTTCTTTAATTTAATATACACAAGAGGAATGTTTTCTGTATGCGAAAACAGTTTTTTCATTTGCAAATGTAAATTTTTTTCTTAAATTATAATAAATATAAATTGCATCTATTTTGAGCTGGTTTATTTTGTTGGATAAATGTTTTTATGTAAACCAGTAAAATATATGTATGTTTTCCCTCGAACTCACCACTGGGAGGAGCAATTTTCAGAAATCCGCGAACAAAGACTAGTGTTTTTTCATGAACCTTTGTTGTCCATATATATATATACTTTTGTAAATGCCATTTGATATTAGATATGCCCAGCCTATAATAAATTCATTAGTTAATAAAATCACGCGAGATCTGGCTACGGAGGAGCGGTCATACCGCGTGGCTATGCCTCCTCTGGGACACAACCCGACCAACACGCGGGGAAGGCAGCACGATTTCGTGTTAAACTGCGCTGGATAATTCCGGAGTTGGTTTTGAGCCGAGTGCTGTGACGTCCGCGAACGAACGACTCTTACCGAAATGTCCTTTTGCAATGAATATGCTGAATTGGTTCGTTTCAGCGATTGAGTCATTTATCTTTTCTAGATTCAGATTCAATTGAGTTTTACGATGTAAATCAAGCACGCAGGTAAAACTGAATGCACAAAAATTAATAATGGACAGGAAGCAGATAATTTATGTGATTTTTTTTGTTTGATTTCCTTTTTTGCGATGTCTAAATTGCTTCCAAACAGAACTGTTTTTAAGGTGCAATGATAACAGACTCCGATCACAACGATCCGATTGAGAGCCGAATCAGAAGAACCGGCTCGCTGAAACGAACCTGGACGCCCACCTCCACCAGAGTCACGGAGGACGCGGGGCTGGCAGGCGTGGCAGGCGGGTGGGCTGGGCCAGGCTGCAATGAAACGCGAAATAATATGCGTTAAATAATAATCAGTCATCATCGTTGTAATAATTACAATACTGCCAAAGGCAGAAGCGGCGTGCCTGTCCACTTCCGTCCCGCGTGGGATTAACACCGAATTCCGCTATTGTGTGTTTCGATGCTCAGAGGACGAGGCGCCGGAGGATGCTGTAAGGTAAGCGGCCGTCACACCTAGAGACCCAATTCTGTTTCGCCGCCGCCGTTAGTGTTTGATTCGGTTCCGCACCATTACGCAAGACATTGCGCAGAAATGGGCTATCACATATATATTTGCATTCGATTAGTCTTTTTATGCCACCCTGTTTGATTTGTGAACGCACTCGCGGGCCGGGATTGGTGGGTGGCAACAAGGCTCCGATCTCGAACCGACACGGTGTCGGTGTGGTGGTTTCAATGTTGCGTTCGATCCGTGGTCGTGTGCAAAATTGCGAAAGTGTGGTCACAAGCGCGGATGCTCGTGTGTTGTGCTCACCTTTGTTTTCAGTCTCCCCAACACATGGGCCTGACGGTATTAGTTCTACGGTCTTATTACCATTTTCTTTCCAGAATTGCTACGGCTGCTTATTTTTAAACGCCTACTTTTGGAGGAAGAAATGTGTTTATTATTCACCGTTTATTATTTGAGGAAACCCGCCGTCGTGCAATGCATTCTATCATGAACGGTGTGCATTTTATCACGACGTGCAGCCGCATGGAAAGCACGAAAGTGCTTAACCGCGGTCCGAACGCAATTTCCTGTGCAATATGATACCGAGGACAGCGATCGGCGTCTGGTCTCCACCGGAGTACAGCGGGTTAAATCCCTCCCGCCTGCCGCGCCGCGCCGCTCCGCGGTGCTGATGCTGCTGCAGCCTTGTTGCTAGGCAGCCGTGCGCAGGCAGCTGGGCGGGATCAGGGAGGCACCGCCAGCTATTGTATGAAAGCACCAGGCCTAATGGACCGGGCGAGATGGTTGGCACGTTGTTTCATATTTGAGAAGATAGGATGAAATTTCCACATACACAATTTACAAAATGTTATTTACTTTTTAATAGTTATTAATTGAAGCGTGCAGAAGCAAGACATATTTTGAGCAGATTCATTCACAACTTCCTTTTTTTGTGAGGTGGGTGTGTAAGTGTGTGTGTCTTTCTCTCTGTGTGTGTATCAGTGTCTCCTAAGAACATATGAGACCTTTTATCCCCTCTGGGGAAAACCGTCTCCTGTCTGAGCACAGTCACCCGTGAACTCTACAGTCTTCATTAGCTGGGAAGCCATTCTGCTGTTATTGATCTTAGGTGACGTTATATTAATATACCAGGCAACTGGAATAGCTATTTTTTGCACCACCTCCCCATTTTAACCTGTGCATTGTAAGTGTAAGTGATTATAGTGTAATCACTTATGTAATAAGCATATTTTATGCTTTTTTTTTATTTGAACGAAGTGCATCAATGGATGTGTGCATGTTTAAAGCATGCTTTAAATTCATCATTTTAGAAAGAAATACTTGTATGCAGGTTGAACTGAATTTCATTGTACTGGGTTCAGTTGTGTGGAACCATTTGGCTGGGAGTTCTGGGTGGACATATGACAGGCTTTTGCTCACACATTTGTGTCATTCTGCCATCCTAGAGAAAATGGAGATGAGGGTAAAGGGGTGGGGTTGTAAATGTTTGGAAATTATTCAGAGAGAGGAGTCAGACGTGACCTTTCACCTGAACTTCATTTTAAATTAATGGAGCCACTGTAGCAATCAATGGATCCTGCAAACCTTTGTATACCTGAGTCTTTCACTGGGGCTTTTATTGAACATGGGACATGGGACTGGAGCAGAAAAGAAGACCTTGACAGGCAGCCTTCGAAGTCGCCGGCCCGGCTCTGTGTCTCCGAGGATAACGGATGATGGGGCAGCTCCAGCGCGTGGAGCAGAAAGGAGGATGTCAGGCAGCCAGACCATTCAGACGCCCCAGTCATTAGAACCCTCCCCAGAGAGAGAGCTGCTGTCAGCCAGAGCTCTGAGCAGCTGAGCCTCCACTAAGCTCCTTCTCATGGGCTGGTGGTCTGGACAGAATCTGCTCGCTCGACGCTCAGTTGGACGCTCAGAGCTGCTGTATTTTCAGTGATGCTGACATTCTGTCATTGTGGCTCTACTGTGACGGTTCAAACCATTATTCACTTTTATGATTTGTTCAAATTATATGCTTTTAACCAATCTGAGACAAGGCATGCTATGTAATTTCCCCTTTTTACAACTTGCCATGGTAGGCTTATCCTTGATGTTAATTGCAGTTTATTTGGCCTTTAGCAGAAGAGTGAAGAGTGTTGATCTTCATTGGAAAATGAAAGGTCATTAAAAGAATACAAATTGCTACTGTTAACAATAGTAAAAAGTTGACATAAATGAAACAGTTACAGGCTTGCATGCAACAGCCCACGAATGCAGAACAGAAAAACATTTCTGGTTCTTTGCAGAAATTGTGTTAAATGGTCTGATGATTCAAAACAGACTTTGTGAAGAAATAAAGTGAAGAATGGCCTAATCCCAGCTGTAAAATAAGGTGGAGGACTTCTCAAAGAGAGCTACAACGGTCTCACATGTACTGCTGTGTATTCTTCGGCCTTGAAAAACATTACACTGCTGTTGCATTGGCAACAAAGAGGTTGTATGATGATGAACAGTCTCCAAGAATTGTGGCATATGGGGGTGTTGTTGAGAACAAAACATTTGGTTTTCACTGAATACATTTGCTTAAATTAAATGTTGGAATTTTTTCCCCGGTTTTTCAGCGTGAGATGAATTTTCATTTGGTTCTGTACACGCCCAAATGGTTACTTATTTGATTTGGTTCCACAAAATGTTATGTTACACAATTGCTAGCATAGCTCTAATGGCTTTGCCTTGGTTCTAAGCTGCTATTATAAATTGATCTGCTCACTTGTGGCAGTTACTGAGTAACACGTCAGAGCTTTGGGTGTGGTGACTTACATGCTATCTCTTCTTTGCAGAGTAGTGTGTGTGTGTGTGTGTGTGTGCGTGCGTATTGGTGAGGTGTAAACACTTTTCATTGGCTCTGTTCAGCCCTGTCCTATTAATTCTAAGTGATAATATTATAGGACCAAACCAGAGGATGATATATTCTTCATCCAGCTCTTTCAATTCTGTTCTTCAAATACGTTTGCAAACATATTGTGTCTGTGTTTGTATGGAAATGCTTACGCATCGCTCTCCATTCTTCCTAGTTGGGGTGGGTTGCTGCTTTGTCAGACAGTGAATTAGAAAACATTCTAGAACACTGGCCAGCATTTGTCTGTAGGGTTCTGAACTTTAAATGGGTATATATACATACACGCATACAATGTGTAAATGTTACATTAACCATACAGTTTTTGCTCCTATTGAATTGCTCTTATTTTGGTCATTGAAAGAAACATGTTTCTTTTTTCTCCTCAGCTGATGCCCCCTTTTTTCTGTGCTGGCGTCCCCCTTTAAGCTGAAATCATGAGCACCTTGCCCAGTCCAAAGGACACGCCCGGGCTGCAGAGCCCCACTGATGTGGAGTCTGTGGACCCAGACACCATTCAGTCCCCCCTTCATTCCACCCCCAGCACTGGCCACAAGAAGCGCATCTCCAGTCTCCTCCAGAGCCCTGTGAGTACATCATTTTCACGTTTATTGATTAAAACGACGCTCTATTCCACAGTTCATTCCATTCACTTTGTACAGGTTGTCGTTTTTTTTTTTTTTTACTGAATTCATGATGTTGTGGATCAGCTGAAGTTTGTTGAACCACCAGGCTGCTCTGAATCAAACTCTGAGTTTCCTGCCATTACATTAATTGTAAACCGGAGATGTGGATTACTGTCAGCGGATGTCTGATAATGGCCTGTGGGGCAATCAAAGACAAGAAGTTCACTCCTCCTCACATGCCCTCTGCTGGCTCTTCCGCTTCTACCGTGTCACCTTTTAATGTCCCGCCTCGTTCCCTCTGTGCCCGCTCCCTTCCCCCTCATTAGATGGGCAAAGATATGATTATCTCCACAGCTCAGATTTAATCTGTTCTGAATCACCACTTGACAGCTGCAGCTACACGACGGACGGCTCCACCACAGAAAGGCAGAGTGTGGGTGGGGAAAAGGAGAGATAAAGTATAGGGAGTAGGAGAGGGGCCGAACGGTAGTAGAACAAAATATACACTAGACACAGGGAGCAATGGACGGTGGACCGAGAGGCTAATGAAAAGGTGAATTTAAAAACGCCAGGACGTTCATGTGCTTGCAGTATCTCATGTATTTTTGTTTTGCAGGCACTTTAGCTAATGCGATTTCTCTTTGCTGTGTGCTGAGTGTGCGTTAGTGTACGTTTTATCCATATGTCCATGCACTTTACCTGTACAATTTGGCATTACCGGGCACTCATGTTAATGCATCCTCCACCCGTGTGTCTGTGTCAGTCTTTCAGGGAAGAACTGGACGTGCTGATCCAGGAACAGATGAAGAAGGGAGGAAGCTCTTCCAGCTTATGGGCTCTGCGGCAGATTGCTGACTTCATGGCGTCTCAAGGCTCCCCGGCCGTCCTGCCAGTGTCTCCTTCAAGTAGGAGTCAAAAATAACACCATTGATAAAAATGTCTAAAACTCAGTTTGCAGTCTACTCAGTGTGGGTAGTAACTCATTACTGTAAAATTATTATTTTGCCCTTTTTTGAGGGTTTAAAGCAGATTAAAAAAAAAATACAACTTATGATTTGCTAAAACATCTGATTAGATTAAAGCATCAATCCTTTCAATTATTGATTCATAATTTGTTATACCGGCTACAATGTTTGCAACAGATTACTATGTAATAAGTAATGTTATTACTATTTAAAAGTGTCCTGAGTAGTGTGTCCAACACTGGTGTGAGGATGTAGATCTTTTACCTGACATGTATATATACAGACACGTGGCTGTATTTTAGCAGTCCTATACACATCAACCAACAACCAACATCATTTCAAGTACGTATTTAGGCTGTGTTTACACTGTCAGGCCAATTCAGATCTTTTTGCAATTTTAACAAATTGGATATGAATTGGATCTGTGTAAATGTGACTAGACTAAAAAGACAGATTGAATATCCCCACACAATCATAAAAGTGTGATAATTTGTATGATTTGTTGCCGTAATACATGTTCATGCGCAGGCCACCGTGGTTCTCAAACTATTTTGTGACTCCCCTCATCAACATTTACATTTACAGCATTTATCAGACGCCCTTATCCAGAGTAGTTACAGGGACAAGTGTCTTGCTCAGGGACACAATGGTAGTAAGTGGGATGTGAACCTGGGTCTTCTGGTTAATAGGCGAGTGGCTACTACCACCATCATGCATTGCCCTATTTCTTTGTCATTCATTAACGTGGTGTGTGGTGCCTTTTTCACATGTGGAACATTGGCAAGCATTGACCTGGTGTAAAAACAGAACAAAATATATATTTTACATTTAAAATTTTATATAAATGTAAAAAATGTAAAGAATACCAGAAATGGGCCAAAAATCTGAACAGGGTATGAAGACCTGCAGTGTAAAGTCAGCCTTAATGTCAAATGGCTGAGCTGAGCAACTGCCCAGTCAACACTTTCCTGTTCCCACTGCATTCCTGTACAACAGTGAACAGCAGAGTGAACTTGTGACGTTGGTTAATGTACCAAATGTACCAAGATCAACAAAACCTACACACTTTAAACACCTTCACCCTCTCTAGTTATCTGGTTGGTGTCATAATTAAGATTTACTGGATAATAAACAGGAGCTGATATTTTAATAGGCTGATATAAAATTTGAGTGTTCTTGTTCCTCCAGCTGTAGCCATGGTCACTCCTATAAACGACCTCCACGGATGGGAACCAGGCTCTATGGTTAAGGGGGAGAGGCTGATGCGCTGTAAGCTGGCCAGTGTGCATCGTCTGCTGGATCTTTACGGCTGGGCCCAGCTGAACCACACCTGCCTCACGGTGAGAAACCTTCCGCCTCGTGCACCGTCACATGCACTCTTTCATTCCGCTCACACCTGATTGGCCGACTGCTCTCCCTCGCAGATGCGCGTGAGTAAAGAGCAGGAGCACTTCTTGGTTCTGCCGGACGGCCTGGCGTATGGAGAGGTCACAGCCTCCAGCCTGGTGAGATTCCAAACAACAAAGAATGCTTATTTATTTATTTATTTATTTATTGCTAATAATTGCTAATAAATAAATGCTGTAAATGCTAATATAGTTGTGCTTAAACAGTAAAATTGTATTGAAAGGCTGTTGTGCTTGGAGAAGAATGCTGCTGAAAGACAAACATAGACACTACAATAGTTATGTTCTTATTTTAGATGTTCTGTACATAATTTAGGGACTTTAAATAAAGGTGTAGAGCTGCACAATAAAATTACATTATTACATGTAGTAGTCAGAAAATGTATTATGCTACATTAAGTTGTGGGAAAATATAAAGCTGTGACAGATGATTCACAATTTTGTTGCTCATTTCTCATTCTGTGTCCAGGTAAAAGTGAACATCTTAGGAGAGGTGGTGGAGAGGGGCAGCACCAACCTGGGCATCGATCTGGCAGGGTTCAGTCTGCACTCTGCCATCTACTCCACCCGTCCGGATGTGCGCTGCCTGCTGCACCTTCATACACCTGCTACTGCTGCAGTGCGTCATGTCTCATGTCTATAGATATATATTGTACTACAGAAATGCAATGGAGTTTCAAATGTCATGTTAAATGACAGCTTGCAAAATACTACAAGAGCAAATTAATCAATAATTTTTAACATTTGAGCTAATGACTGGTATTCGATACAGGTTTCTGCCATGAAGTGTGGCCTGCTGCCTCTGTCCCATGAAGCTCTGCTAGTGGGTGAGGTTGCATATTATGACTATTATGGAGTAATGGAGGAAGAGGAGGATAGGGTGGAGCTGCAGAAGAGTCTGGGCCCAACCTGCAAGGTAGAGATTATATATTTAAAATGCATCTAACTACATTTTACATGATAAAAATGGGTAATTACTGCATCTGTAAAAAACATTGTTCTGGTGACAGTTGCTTGACTTTTTGTTGCCAAGGTCCTGGTGCTAAGGAACCATGGCATTGTTGCCCTGGGAGAGTCTGTAGAAGAGGCTTTTTACACCATCTACCACATCCAGGCAGCCTGTCAGATTCAGGTGATCATTCTGAATGATAAATGAGGTGAAAGAAATGAAAAAGATGTGTATAAGTCTATGGATGTGTATGCTATGGGCGTGTGTGGTGTCCCGACAGGTATCAGCTCTGTGTAGTGCTGGAGGCGAGCAGAATTTAATCATGCTGGACCGTGCCACTCACAGACCCAATCCCACAGGTACTGTGGGCTGGGCAGGGTCCACCTTTGGCCCTATGCATAAGAGCCGACTTGGAGAGCATGAATTTGAAGCCCTCATGAGAACATTGGACAACCTGGTAAGACATTTAAAGGCGTCGATTTGAACAATTACCAAATTAAACAGCTTCAAAGATTTTTAAGATTAGTCAAGCAGTGGTGATCTTATTCCATTTATGAAGCGTTAGAAGTTGCTGGGCTTCATATGTATTAAAACATCTATGTATTAGGAATAATACATAAATACGTACTCTTCCACACATATTCCACATACCGCTCCATCTTGACAGGGGTACCGCACAGGCTATGCTTACCGCTTTCCGGTGCTGCTGGAGCGCTCCCGGACCAGGAGGGAGGTGGAGGTGCCAGCCACCGTCACCGCCTTTAACTTTGAGGAAGAAGGGGTGCGCTCCCACCCTCGCCTCCAGCCCCACTCTCATCGTCAGCAGCAGGAGAAGACGCGATGGCTGAACACCCCCAACATGTACCAGAAGGTCAGCCAGGAGGAAGCCAGCCCTGGACATCAACGTACAACGGTGAGGAGATCAGACGCGTGTGAACTTCAAATGAAGGCCTATGTTTAATTACAATATAGACATTTTATTGTGCACGTTTAATGTATATAATTTGTTATGTTTAAAAAATATGTGAAAAATGAGAATCTAGAAAAGGCCAGAGATGAGTATGAACTAGTGCAGGCAGCCGGTGAGCCTTTGCATCAGTGGGAGGGGCCTTTCCTTCTGTCCCCACTCCCTGTACCTCCTACTGTCTCCTCTCCCTCCATCCCTCTGCATTGCAGGGGAAAGACCAGTTTCCATGCCGGACACTGCAGTGCTTCTCCTGCCCCCTGCTGGATTATATCTTAAGATCATTAAATGTTTTCCCTTGAATAAGAATTAATGGCACAGCTTTGCATCATCGGTCCCAATGACATAAATAGATAAGTGTGCATGACACAAATGCAATTGATGTCATTCCGTAAAATTGTGTTTCCAGTGGCAACGGACAGAGGAGATTACACAGAGTAGTGGCACGGCCATTAAGATTGAGAACCCCAATCAGTTTGTCCCACTTTTTACAAATCCCCAGGAAGTTCTAGAAACAAGGAACAAGGTAAGCCTCCAGAGACCGTTCATTCTGAAACCCACACGGGGACAGAGACATTCTCCTCACACTTTCACTGTGTTTAGATCAGGGAGCAGAACCGGCAGGACATGAAGTCCGCCGGGCCCCAGTCGCAAGTGCTCGCCAGTGTTATCACAGACAACAGTCCGCCGGTGAGTGGGACCAGATTCTTTTTTAAATTCATTCAGTCGTTTACACATTTCGTCATATGTTCCTCCAGGAGGACCAAACCTGTAATTTGTTGCAATCCGGCAAATTGATGAATGTATTTCTGCATTCAGTCTCCAGAAAAAGTAGACGGCCCTCCACCGCAGCCCAGCACGCCTGAGCCTGAGCCCCCGAATCCCTTCAATGAGCTCACAGACAAGGCATTAGACGAATACCGCAAAGAGGTGCAGCGGAAGCAGCTCGGCTTGGTGGACGGTATGAACATCTTCTGAAACCACTTTGTTTGTCTAACTGTCACTCACCACTCTATACTTGATAATGTCTTTTCCCCTCTTCTGCACTCACTCTGAATAACAACAGTGGCAACCCCGCCTGTTGAGCAATGGATGCAATATCAGACTGATGGCATGAAAAGATGGTGATGGTAGCGTAGTAGGTAATGAAGTCCAGTCAGAAGTCACAGGTCACAGTAGGACACCAATTCACAACAATTCAGTTTTTCCCTTGACATAATGTTCACTGTGTCAACTAGCCAGCAACTTATATACAGAATAGAAGGTTTCACTGTTGTACCGCCAAATTTAGTGGGTCCCTGAATGACAATATTGCACTATTGTCATTATGGCAAATGACGTGTAGTGTGGTTTATACCAACAGTGGGGCAATTACTGTTGTGCACTCATCTCAAAGAAATCAGTCTGTATGACTCAAGTTTCTAAAATTTTATTTCTTAGGCAAGGAAGCACAATGTGGTTGCAGAAGCACAATGTTTTCATGTCCCATGACGTGAATTTTTTATTTTTATTTACTTTTATATTGGTCTTAGTGTCCGCTAATACTGTAAGTCATTTTCTGAAATTCAGCCTTGGTGCAGAATTACAGCCACTTTTAGCCAGTCCCACAATGAGGTGGGATGCTCCGTTTCTGTGTGTAGGGGGGAGGGGCTTTTTTTTTTTAAAGCATGAGAAAGGGGAGGTAACCTTTCCCCTTACGGCGTCATAAGAAGCCAAATTCCTAATCTGACCATCTGAGCTGTTGCTCTTTGAGTGGCAATGCAGAATGGCCAAAGCACTCTTTATACACATTGCCACTGCAGGACCACAGACAGGCCATAGACAGGCTAAATAATCTCATGTCATGGGACCTTTAATACTCATCAGTGTACAACACCACCCTGTTTCCTTATGCCACACCAATAAGGTTTATTATCAGGTGTATTATACACACCCCACCTCTCGTCTGTAATTCCCCACACACTGTATCCCATCTCCTACTCGTATGTCTGTGCACCAGGTGGGGAGGAGGTGGTAAATGAGGTGGGTACCCCGCCTGCTACCTCCCCCACAAAGGCTCCTACCATCTGCAACGCCCTTACCACAGGTGAGACTTAAATAGCATGCATGAACTGAGCACATCTCCTCCAGCTCTTGTGAGGCAGATTCTCCACACCCCTGTTACAAAAAAAAAAAGAAATAGATGAATCTCTTCTCCCAGACTCTGGGGCTGTGTTGCAAAAGCACCTCAGCTACCAGCAGTGATTTAATTTCCGGGCAAATCCTTGCAGCAAATACATTGTCTATTTTACCTTCCAATGTAACAGGGGTATCTGCTCTGAGATGAATATTGCATCTTCTGTTTGTCTTTCTGGCTTCGTCGGCTATGTCTCTCTCGACTTCTGTATAGGGATTTCTTCTGCTTCTGAGATCTTGTCTCACCAGAAGATATTGAGAAACATGGCAAGATGCTTTGCTGGAGCATGTTCAGTGTCCCTTTTCAAAAGGGAAGAACGTTTTCATACTATTTAGATGCAATTGTTTAACTGGTTCCTTTCTTTGTTTCACTGCTCTGTCCACCACTCACCACTCGACGACCCAGAAACCACCAAGGAGGCAGTGCAGAATGGCAAAGAAGAGGACGAAAAGCAGCAGGAGGAACTGGAGAAGGGCATGAAGGCTCTGTCCACGAACGACACCTCTGCACCCACCGCGCCACCCACTGCACCGCCCAGCAAACCTGCGGGTGTGACCCCAGAAGGTTCACCTTCCAAATCCCCATCAAAGAAGAAAAAGAAGTTCAAGGCCCCGTCCTTCTTGAAGAAGAGCAAGAAGCAGAAGGAGAAGGTTGAGACCTGAGGGTGGACACCCCCGAAAATACAGACAGTGATTCACTGACACCCTGACTCGCAAACACACGCTCACACGCCCCTCTTCTGCTGCGAATGTTGTAATCACTCATACTCACACCCTCGTGTTACCCGTCCAGTCATTTTGGGCATAGGAACATAGTTCATAGGAACATTTTGCACACATTCAAAAAGGAAACCTCCAGTTGAACTGCAGTGGCGTTCTTGGTTTAGCACTAATTGCCTATCCCTGCTGAGTATAATGATGCACTTGTCACAAATATATAGAGAAGAATGTTACACTAATAAGCATCCATTGTTTACTTTGATTGTCAGCTAAGTTATGTATGTAAAATATTGTGTAGGCATAAACATGTGCCCTGATTCCACTTTATTCATCTTTATTTCAGAACTTACAGCAGGGGTCAGTTGACTTCAAAACAAGGACAACTTCACATTTCGAACTACCAGAACAACAAATACTTAACATTAAAGATCAAATTAGATTATACAAAATCATGTCTCAATTCTGAAAAGCATTATACATTCCATGTTTTTTTCTTTAGAATAATTTGTATGCAAACAAGAATTTCTTGACAGTTTGTAATTATTTTTATGAACTGTAGTTATTGTTTAAAAGCTTTTGTGTGTATATCTACTGTTTTTTTATTTTCCTTTTTTTCACATCATACTAGAATGTACAGTGATACCAATCATTAAAGTGAAATCCATTCCAATCATCTTTCAGGATTATTATTGAGTGTCATTTGATGGTCATTTTAAACAAAATATTACATCAGCCTAATTTCAGCCTAATCAGTCTTAACTACATTCATTTCCAAAGTATCTGTATAGAGCATTGTTAAAACAATGTTTAAATGTTGCTTGTTTGGCACATGTATCCATCTGGACATTATCATTTATTAATTTAAACCGTGATTCTGACTTAATTAGTTCATTTGCATTTTCGAACATCCACATTACTACACATTACAATATGAGGGGTGAAAATAGGATATGTTGATAAATGTAGTATTTTATTGTAAAAGATAAGTACTTCTAATATTTACACAGAAGAAATTAACATGCTTTTTTCTCTCTACAAACACACTTTACATCCACTTGGGCCTTTGACCTCCTTTACCATCACCGTACTTTTTCTTGCTCAAAATTTATGATATTCCTGTAATAATCATTCTGCACCGTGTCTCACCTCATAGACTCTGGCTCCTCTCCTCCCCACTCTTCTGCCAGCTCCTCCTGCTCCATCCTCTCTGTCTGCCAACATTTTAATGAGAATATTGAACAGATTTCTTGGACACTCACTCCCACTCCAAATCCTACACTACACATTAAGGACTCCCTTTTCACAATGCTCCAGACCATCTCATGTCGTCTCCTTTTCAACACCACTGTTATCAATAGCTCCATGACATCTCTTACAAACATAGTTCAAGGAAGCCAACGTTACTCCCACTGAATATCCCAACTATCTCGCTCTTTCTCGCAATGTCATGATCAGGCGGGCTTCAACGTGGCATGCTCCATGCAGGCTTCCCTTGGCTGTCACTGCACTGCACTGCAGCTGCATGCTGCTCATTCGGCCTCCACGACCCTTTGGCAGAGCCCCAGCGTTAAAAAGCTGTATTATTCTAACTCGTTGTGTGAAGGCCGTGTTTTCTCCATATTTTCGTCTGAATAGAACCCATGTAGAATGTACTGCCAGTATTTATGTTGCCATGAGAGGTCGGAACTATAGTTTCGTCACCACAGTTGCCCGGGGAGGTTGTTTAAGTGACGGAACGGTGGTGCGTTGGGTCGTGGGGTTTTCTGACGCGCGTCTTATTCATTCATTGCTGACAACGTGCGGGTTTTATAACGACGCGGCGTTGATAAATGGGGCGAAGTCGGAGCAGGACGCCGCCGAGGCGAGGTTTGTACTGTTTTCTCGTGTTTTTGCGAGTAAAAACGGAGTCTCTTAGCGCCGTTAGCATAGCGCCTATTTATCGTTTCCCCTGATCCCCCCTCTTCTGTTTAACATTTATCAGACGCCCTTATCCAGAGCGACTTACAATCAGTAGTTACAGGGACAGTCCCCCCCCTGGAGACACTTAGGGTAAGTGTCTTGCTCAGGGACACAATGGTAGTAAGAGGGATTTGAACCTGGCTCTTCTGGCTCATATTCGAGTGTGTTACCCACTAGGCCACTACCACCCTGTTTAATGTCTTGTGTGTGTTTACGTTGTTTGGTGAAATGGTTCTTTTTTTGAAGTATATATACCCTGTGTGTGTGTAACAGAGAGGCGCCGCTCCCGCTCGGCGTCCAGGGACCGTGAGCGCAGGCGCAGGGACCGGGAGAGGTCGCGCTCCCGCGACCGGGACAGACGGCGGAGCCGCTCGCGCTCGCCGCACAGGCGGCGCTCCAGGTGAGGCCGCCGACGCCACGACACGCCACGGCACGCCACGGCCCCACGGGAGCCAGTGACACCGGTGTGTTACAGAGTCGGTCACGAACATGTCCGAGGATTCGGAGTTTGGTTTGAGAGCAACTGCTCATTCTGACCAAGCGTGTGATTGAACATTTGACTGCGGCAGATGGTGTCTCTCAAGTGCAACAGTATAAAACAGCGGCAATATACAGTACAGTCAAATATCTTACATACAGAAATAATTCAAGTGCACTTGCTATGCTGTAGGTGTTCAGCAGGCCATCAATATATAAATATATCAGTGAGCTCAAAAGTAAATGTTGGAGTTTTAAAATACTTTGAAAATACATAAACAGATCGAGACTGTTGAGCAGTGGTGGCTTTGTGGGTAAGACAACGAACCCGTAATCAGAAGGTTGCCATTGAGCAAAGCTCACACTGCTCCAGGCGCCTGTCATGGCTGCCTACTGCTCACCAAGGGTGATAGTTAAAAGCAGAGGACACATTTTGTTGTCGCCCCGTGTGCTGTGCTGTGCTGCAGAGTCTCACAATGACTATCACTTCATTTTCACTTCAAATGGAAGATTTAACACTTTTAGGCAATATAAAAAAATTTAAGCCGTTTTGTGATTGTGGCTTGAATGGATTTTCCACTTTTTGTCTTTCTTAAGATCTCCCCGCCGGCACCGTTCTGCCTCCAGCTCTCCAGTCCGGCAGAAAGATAGACGTGATGATGAAAAGAAGGAGGCAAAGGAGAAGACTGTGAAGGTGCATCAGATATCAGGTATGTATTGACCGCTACAGTTAGAATTTTTCTTAGTCCAGCATGTGTGTCCTTTTTAAAACAAATGTAATCCCTGTTTCAGCGGAAGACATGCAAGGCAAAACTGAAGAGGAGATCGAGATGATGAAGCTAATGGGGTTCAGTACGTTTGACACAACCAAAGTACGTTACACATTAACAAACTTTTACCAGAAAATCATTATATTTGGTTTGGCAGTAATTGCTTAATGACATTTTAGGCTATAGACAAGAAAGCCTTAAAGGGGTTCGCTCCCCCAACTTTACACAGGACTGTACTGGTTGAAGGTGTCATCGGAAGGAAGTAGCCTAGTAGGTAGAAGACCACAAAGTCAAATCTCACTTACTACCATTGTGTCCCTGAGCAAAACACTTAACCCTGAGTATCTCCAGGGGGACTGTCCCTGTAACTACTGGTTGTAAGTCCCTTTTGATAACTGCTTCTGCTAAGTGCTGCAAATATAAATTGTGTTCACTTTGGTACAGTGACTTTCAACAGGAGAGAGTGTGTGTGTGTGTGTGTGTGTGTGTGTGTGTGTGTGTGTGTGTGTGTGTGTGTGTGTGTGTGTGTGTGTAACAACCAAGCACATCTATGGCCAGCTCACAACTCCGAGGTCTATTTTGAATTATTTTTTTGCCATTTCTCTCTGTGGAAAGTGAGTGACTTAATGACCCTTAATCTTTGAATGTGAGACCTCTGGCATGTGTTTGAATGTGAATGTGAGTTGAATGAGTTTCATTTCACTACATGGTGGCAGGATTAGGTAAATTCCAGGTAATCTGTTATTGATCGGTGCATTGATCTGTGAAGGAAATTTTATATGTGCAAGTTCTGAATGGGAAATTTGTGAATTTGTGAATTTGTTTTACATTTCTCATTAAATAGTGTTGCATTATATTACTATGAGATTTTCTAATTGAATTTCTCCAACAGGGCAGGAAGACTGATGGCTCTGTGAATGCTTATGCTGTAAATGTTACACAGAAGAGGAAGTACAGGTGTGTATAATAACTTGCATGTTGCTGTTTTTATGCAGTAATGCTATTTTATTTAAATTAATTATTTTTTGAGGCAATATTTATTTTAAACAGTAGTTATTGGATTGTATGATGGTTAACAAAGTTGCATTCAATTTACAAAATTGTATTTCTTTAGATGTGTTCCATGATCATAGCAGTAATCAATAAATTGTCAAGTGTATTGTTTATGTACAGTAGCATAGGGCAATAATTTTTCACAGTCCATTAGTTGTAAAACAAGTTGTTTTGCCCAAATTGTTCTCACTCACATAAATCATTTGTATTAGTCTGTATTAATGATATTTGCCTCTGTGCATAGGAAGATAAATGTAATACATTTATTTAAAACAATTTAATAAAATCCATGCAAGGCCCATTTCTGTCTCCAGGCCACTTGGTGTAGCATTCTGTTATAAGATTGTGGCAGTGCAGGCTGGATTGTGTTTGTTTGAGTAAAAAAAATGCCTTTCAAGATTTTGTCCAGCAGGTGTTCCTATTGGTTGTTGATGATGTAATGTGTTGATGCCGGAAGAGGGCTCAATGATGTAATCCTATTTTGTCTTTCAGGCAGTACATGAACAGAAAAGGTGGCTTCAACAGACCACTGGATTTCATTGCATGAGCGTCTTCTTTATTGTGGCAGCTCACTGTGTTGAGACATGTTGACTTGTGTGTGTTTTTTTTTTTTTTCCATCTTTGTTTTTTAATTTAACAGCTGAGGGTTTTAAATGTATCCTGCTGTGACGGGAATGCAGAAAATCCCAGATTATCCCTGAAAATTCACAGTTAATGAACTTTTACAAAATAAAATCTCATTTATTGCATTTGTGTATAGGTTTTTTCCTTTTGGTGTTTTGTTCCACTAAGACAATGACATTGAAGGGTATGTTTTTGCAAAGCTACCACCAGCCTTTTTGTCAAGGATATCCTGGATAAAATAGACATGCACGTATAAGGAGACATAGGACATTCCTTGATTTCAAGTATGTAAAGACGATCACCTTGTCAGGAGATCTTTTGTTTTGTCATCAATAAAAGTTTACATAAAAATTCTGTCAGATCCAAAATGCTTGTAAGGCGCTGCGCGAGAATCGGACCAATCGCTATTCACAAAATTTGACAACAACGCAAAGCGACCAATCAGCTTCGATAATAATGGCGGGGGCGTGGCCGTTTGGTTGTAAATCGGCGAGACGTCCAATCGTCGTCTACGCTGGCGCTCATTTTGGCCGCTCGGCGGATCCAGTAGGAGGCCGCGAGGCGGATTGTCGGGGGGCGTGGCCTCGGCGGCACGCCGGCGTGTCTGGGGGCGCAGCGATTGGCCGCCGCGGCAGCGCGAACCCCCGGACGGGCGGCCTCGTCGTCCAATCGCGGCTCGGCTCGTGCAAGCCCTTGACAGCGGCTCGGTGCGCGGCCAGCATTTCTGCAACCTTGTCGTCGGTGTAGGCGGCTTTTTTTTTTTTTTTTTTTTTAAACCGGCGAAGCTTGACGTTTCCTTTTCTTTTTCGGATAAACAAGCCGCTTTGCTCGGTTGCAGACCAGCCAGTGCTGCTCGAGGCAAAAAGAATGTAACGAAAACCTCGCCGTCTCGCGATAGAACGCCACAGGAAGTCGCGTTGGAGATTTAGTGTTTGGTGGAGACGCGCACCGGAGCGAATTTCTTACCGGCTGCCAACTGTTTTCTTACGCGCACCCGACGCTTTCTGTGGCGAGCCGGCCGGTCCACCGCAGCGGCGCCCGTTTCGTTGTAGTAGCTGGCGGACGGCCGGCTTTGGGGAGGGGGGGGGAGTTCCCGGACGAGCGTACGGGCGTGCGGGGCTGCTTTTAAGGCAGCGCTCGACGTCGTCGCCCGGGGGAAATTTAGAGCCCCGCACACCGGAGTCCTCGGTTAACGGCGGGCCGCCGGGTGCCATGCTAGCCTGCTAGCCGCGCAGGGCAGGGGGAGGTTTGACGGGGACGGGATCAAAACAAGGCGACTCCCTCGCAGCTCCTGTTTTTTTATTTATTTATTTATTTTCTCCCTACAAGAGATTCGAGCTCCCGGGTCGACAGTGTGTCGTCCCCCCCCAGATTTCCCACCAGCGATATAAGCTCGCTAGTTCCCCATCTCTGTTTTCTATTTTTCTCACTCGCCAAATTTCCAGCAACAGAAGCCACGTCGGCGGGCCGCATGAGAGCAGGACTTCGTGTCGTCCGCGACCGCGTCACACCAGCACAGGCTGCGCGGCGAGCCGCCACCTACTTCGCCCGCTTGACCCCGTTGTTTTTCCCTCGTCACCTACAGCAACAAACCCACAACCCGCGCCGGTGCGCCTCGGACGACGTCGGGCGAGCGCTCGCATCCGTCACGCCGGCACCGTGTGGCAGGCAAACAAAACCCGGCGCAATTAAACACGGAAGCAACAAGGGGCTGTCTGTCTGTCTCTCTGTGTGTGTGCGTGTATATACATCTATATATTTTTTATTTCTGGCGGTGTTATTGTTGAAAATGGCGGCGATTGGAATGGTGCAGATGTTGATCGAAGCTGCAGAGTACCTCGATCGCAGAGAAAGAGGTATGGTAGCCCACGTTAATTTAATCAGCTCTTGTGCATGCAATGTTTCATATGGTTGTGTTTTCTTCTGTTTTGGTTTTTGTCGTTTTGTTGTTTTTTTTTTTTTTTTGCCTGGTTCGACGGTGGAAGGCTGCTGCTTTTTCAAGAATATGAACACTAGAGCTGGAAGAATAAACATCATTGCTGTGCCTTTCTGTGACGTTGTGAACGCCTTAGCCTGTTACATCTTTTTTTGTTTTTAAACGCACATTTGAAAAACAATGCAAGACACAGTACTGCACCAACCAGCAACGTGGTTTTTAAGGGGTTCCCATTGCATTGTTTTTTTTCACAGCTGCATAGGGGGACGTTTTGTTTTAATTTATTTACCACAGATTCTGCACATGAAACCATCGTATGACGAAATGGGAGCGATCCGGGCGTATTTTTAAACCGAACTGGAGCCTTTATTATTTTCTTCCCCGGACGAGTATGTCCTAGTGCATCCCCCTCCCCTCAATCTGTTGTGGTTTGGCTGGCTAGCGGGTTTACTCGAGTTCAGATGACATCATTGAGCCCAGAGCCTTTACATTTTGTACGAAATAAGCGCACTTGGACCTCCTGCTGATGGGCCTGCTTTCCTTTGCATTTCAGCTGGGAACATCTGTTTGCGTGAAGCTCATATTGCCTTGAGAACTAATCTATAATTAAAGCTCTTTTTTTTTTTTTGTTTTTTTTGCAGAAGCAGAACATGGGTATGCCTCCATGTTACCCTTCACCAGCAGCAAAGAAAGGGACAGTTTGAAACGGAAAAGTAAAATCAAGAAAAACTCTAGCAGCAGGTAATTTGACCCAATTATTATGCATCAGGAATCTGTGTGGCAGGTTCTGTGACCGCTTGCTGCAAATCTATACAAACAATCCTATCCTTAAAAAATATATATTTTTACAGAACGTACACCCATATGGACATCATTCCACTCATGAGTCTTGTTTTTCATTCTGATCACAGATATTTATCTAATTTGCTTTATAGTGTTTGCTATGTTTATTATGTTATGCATTTTTTGGTATGTGCAAATAAATCTGACCCAAATCGGAATGAATTGTGCAGAAATTAGGCTGTACGTGTACCGAGGAAGGCCCGATATCCTTCACGTCATTCTCATGGCCTGCTGAAAGGGACTGTTGTCTGAAGAAGTTCTGAGAATGCAGGCGTTGCAAGGGCAGTGCCGTCCACTGTTATCCAGATTAAGGAGTCACCTAGCTGCGAAAACAGCCTCCGGCCTAAGCTGTGTCAGGATGTCTGTATGGCCTTGAGCCCTAGATACCTGGATATGGATGCTAAATGAGGTGATGGGAGGGGCCGTGTTTATGCATCGCTAAAATTCGCGTAATACTTGCGTGGGAGATATTCCCACAGGCTGTTCTTTAAGAAATGTGGCTGACTGATATTTGTGAGTATGTGCAATTGCTGTGAAGTTAGAAGCCGCAGTCTTGTGGATTTTGTGCAGGCTGTATGTAAATGTGGCGTGTCCATGTGAGGACTTGTGGCTGTTGCCAAGGAAACTAGGTAAATTGTTTGTCAATGCACTTCATTTTAGGCCCTGTGTCAAAGGGTCAGCATAACAGGCATTCTAGAAAACATGCACAGGCCTGACCACCTGCTAAAATAAATCCAGCCGAAACACTGGAACACAGAAACTAGTAAACCATGCATTAAAGCAATTGATCCTGATAAAAATGTTATTTACAGCCAAACTCTGTCTAAACACAGGCTCTGTCTGTGTTTAGTTAATTAAAGCATTTGGGTTGATTGGGGTGAAAAAACAGTGAAGTTGACCGCTGGTCTGTTGCGGCATTGATGCGCGGTTCCCAGCAATGGTAGCACGCCGCCCCCCCCCGTCAAACCACCACCCCCTCGACCCAAAGCCTTTTAATTGGCAAAAGGCCTCTTCACCCCGCTTTGTTAGTAAGCGCCTGCGATGGGGGATGGCGGTCCATTTGAAGTCAGGTTACTGGCTTCTGCTGCGCAGCCAGCCCCTGCCATCAGCTCGAGTTGGTTTTGTCTCCTGATGGCTCGTGGGGGAAGGGATTTCATGTGTGTGAGAGAGAGAGAGAGAGAGAGAGAGAGAGAGAGTGAGAGAGAGTGTGTAGAGTAGTGGTGTTTTCCCCTTACCCTCCCCCTCGCTCCTGGTCTACACTCAGATCTACCCAGTTAGTAGAGCTGCAGCGCTGCTATTTCGGAGATGAAGACCCCCTCTGTCATTCTCTCTCTCTCTCTCTCTCACAAACATACACAAACCTGAACATTGTGCTATTATTAGTGATTGACCCACAGACCTAAAATTAGAAAGGGAAAACATACAAAAAAAAAATTGACTTGCTGGTATGAATATCAGCTTGGCTATATAAAATGAATGGGCGAAATGGAAGGTGCATAAAACAAGAGAAGGCATCAGAGCGGAGCAGTGGGTCTTATAAACAAAAAAAAAATAATTAAATAAAACGAACGTAGAGGACTGGCTTTCACCTGCAGTTGGCGTACAGAATCACGTGTTTCTGCTATTTTTGTTCTTCGCTCCCATTGTAAGTAAACGGGGAGAAGCGTGCACATGTGAAAATGTTCTCAGATAAGGGTTTGGGATCTCGTTGGGGTTTTCTAGTGGGCTGCCTTGGCTTAGGTGGTCCCGTGCGCTGCAGGAAAACGGGTGAATGTCTTACTGGTGACCCGATCTCTTTACACCGCTCTTCCACATGGGAGATGCATTATGCATGCGGGCAAATTAATATCAAGTTTGATCTCTCGCCCCGTTAAAGATTCGCCTGCATACTGCAGCTTCTGAGATGTCCAACCCCCCCGCCGTGCTCAGGGCGACTTTAGAGGGCATCTTTGGAGAGTCTGTGCACCATTCACTCCTCTGCTCCCACATTTGGGGTTGTGGGGAGGGCCAAGCGTTGACAGGAGTGAGCCTCTGGAGTTCAGGGGTGAGGGTATTTTTGGAGACTGGGGTCAGGTGAAGGTGGAGAAAGAGGGAGAGTGGCCGCATTGCCCTTTGCCCAGTTCCCCCCAGTTCACTCTCTTTAGCACGTTTCACATGCAAAGGGAAGCACCTTTTGCTGGGCAATTTAAAATTTAAGATGATTTTCATTCTAGCAAACTTCCAGTTGAAAACATAAATTAATGGTGACGTGTGGCATAAATTAACGTGTAATATTATAATATTAAAAAAAGCTCTCCCTGCACCTCACAGCTTATGTGAAAATATGTAAAGAAATATATATATTTTTTGGCGTAATTTGCATTTCATTTGTTATTACTATCACTCATCATGCAGAAAATGCAAAGCATGTTGTGACGTGTTTATCCGAAGAGCTGAGAAAAATACTGTGATCTTATTTCTCCCAGCCTCAGACTGTCCCCATAGAGCCCCTGTCCCTGTACTGCAGGGGTTCTGCTTTAGAGCTTATGTAATATCATCTGTCTGGCTTAACCCCCTCCCTCCCAATACTCACTTTTTCTGCGTCCTCGGCCCAACGGTGGTCACCTGATAGCATGTCTGCGGCGCGCTCCGCCACCAAGACATTGCTAAGTTACCGCCATGCCGTCTCTGTCCTGTGTTTCTGGTTACCGTAGCGAAGTTTACCCCCCACCCCCACCACCCCCCCGGGCTTCTGCTGGTCCATGTGGGTCTGTGTGCGTGACAGGAGATGTTAGGAGGAGATGTTTGCGCTGCCTGCTCCTTAACGAATGCCCTCTATGAAAAAAGAGAAAGTTTCCTTCTCTTTCACCACAGGCTCCGGTGTGCGTTTTAAAAGTGCGTGTGAGGCCTGCGATGCTAACCCGTCTGTGTCTGTTTTTCCCTGCAGGTCCACGCACAACGAGATGGAAAAAAACAGGTGAGACTGCGACATATTTGCTAGTAAGTAAGTCTGTCTGCATGTCTGCCTCCTGTGTAAAGATAAATATAGGTTTAATGAGAAGGTAAGGGGATAGGCGAGTGGAGCGGAGGTGTGCGCCCAGCGCGGAGCGTAAACTCCACACAGGCACTTACAAACCCGGCTCACCCTCCCGTCCCTGGGATCCCGGGGGCCGGAGAGGAGCGCTGCTCAGCTGGGATCCGCCGCTCAGCCGGCAGACGGCTTGAATAATACATGCCACCGAGGCCCGGAACGAGGCGGAGCGGAGAGAGCGTCCGCTGCCCACACACTCCTCAAACACACACCAGGAGCAGCGGGCACCGTTGCACATCTCCCCTCTGTCGCCTCCAGCCCTCAGCTGTCAAAAGGGTTAGCAAAGCCTGTCGTGATGTATCTGCTGTCTGTCTGAACAAATGAAACGAAGGTCCCCGTCCCCCCCTCTCCGCCGCGCACGGTTCACCGTATGAAATGAGCGTTTCTGTTTGATGTCGGTATTTCGTTGCATTGCTTTAACCCGCCGTGAGAAGTTTCTGATGCGTGGGAGATGGCGCAGTCAGGCTTTAGCGAGCCGCACCAGCCTCCCCTCCTAGTCTGGTGTTACTGAAATATTCAGGAGTTGTGGCTACGGTAACTAGCATTTCGGCCGCTGTCATAGCCGCTTTACCTGGTCAGTCTCAGATTGTGCTTTAATAATTACTGTGCGGTGAAAATGTATTTTGAGGATGAGGCCCTGTGGCCTGTCTTCAATCTGAATCAAATCCGGTGCCCTTTCTTGCGGTCACCTACATTTGTGAAATACAAATGTGAGAATGGGCTCGAATCATGAATAGTGCAGCCATTTTGAACAACTAGCATACAGACTCAACACATTAAAACCTCCTTCCCGACGTTTGATCTTGCTATGAAGTCAGCACCTTGGACCCTGCCGTGTTTCACATTCCTGAACTGTTCTTGCGGAGTGGCCCGGGCACATTCTTGCGGAAAGAGGGCGCCGCTGTCAGGGAATGCCATTGCCGCGATTGGGTGTACGTGGTGTGCAGAAGTTTAGGAAATAGTGCACATACCCCTGCCACCCAACTCTCTAGCTCACGTGCCCGTTGGAGTCTCTTTGGTGGCTTTTCACTGGTTAATGCTACAGTAGCTTGTCTGTGAGATCCAACCTGCATTTTCCATTCATTTGACCATTACACTCTACATTCTTTTTTTTTTTGTTTTTTTTGTACTAGTGGGTAACACAATCGCCTATGAACCCAAAGACCCTGGTTCAAACCCCACTTAATGCCATTGTAGTACCACTGGAATTGGGCGTCTGATAAATGGCGTAAATGTAAAATAGTTAATTTTCTGAATAAACAAGTATTTTTAAAGTGATTTCACAAAGAGAACAGGTAATTAACCTTCGGATTCTGACGTTGTGTAATATCAGAGATTTTTATGCTGCCAACACTTTAAATTGAGGAACTAACTGTTGTCACACTTGTTTAAAATGCTCACAAGTTGGCCTGTACCATTGTAACCAGATAATCGATGTAATTCACCTCACGTCCCAGTAGTCTGTATAATTTTGCTGATTGGTGTATAAACAGTCATTTCTAACCAACAGTCCTTCTGTTGAGCCATTTTCTTCTATTCACGTTGTCTGGGGGAGGAAAAAAAAACACTTAAGGACCTCTGCACTCAGCCTCACAGATGGCATGGACATTAGATGCATCATTTGTGTCACAGTCCTCTGGCAACCGCAGATAGACCGCAGCTAGCCGCACCTGCTGGTCACCAGATTTGCACAGGCCTGACTTCGATAAAAGCTGCAGCATCTCCTCCGAGCTCGAGACACAATGACAGTGACAAAAGGCTCAAAGAGACTGCTTGATCTCATAATGCAATGATGCATAATGCATATTTGTTCACAAATGCCCTCCCACGTAGACCTTTTGTCACCAGAGAAGGGCTGGACCGTAACTGGAGCCGTGACACCACACCTTTGTGTGCGTCTTCTCACCCAAAGGGTTAAGATAATTACCCAGAGGTCACAGTGCAAGGGCGCCACACAAGAGGGGACAGAATGACAACAGTTTGTGCCCTGCCAAAGAGCACCGGCATGACCTACATAAGCCAAAGAAGTCCTGAGAACATGACCCCACGTGAATAAAAAAAAAAAAAAAGTATTTATGTATTTTTATTATTTATTTATTTTTGTCCCAGGTGATATGAAGCCGGGTGGACCGGACGATTGGTTCTCACGGGTCATGGAGATGTCAGGGTGCACACGGTCCTCTCACGGACCTGAACTGGAATAACCTGCTGCTCCAGTAACGGCGTGCGAGTGGCGGCAGACTCTGAGCCCGTGGCCTGTAATGTTTGTCAAACACATTAGGCTCCAGTCCCTGTTATGTCACAGTATGAGGGACACATTTATGTAATTCCAGTCCACTGGCCTTTGGACCAGTTCACGCACAGCTGTGGGTGCGGCCATGACCCCTTGTCTTTGTTTGTTTTCGGTCTCCGTTTATTTGTGTGCAAGCAAATGACAACAGGACATGAATTGTCCCCGTGCACCGCTGCCTACTGGGCAGACGCGACCATCCGGCTCTGTTTTTTTTTTTTCCTTTTTTCACTTCAGCGTGTATTTGCTGACCGTAACGCTGTCCGTTCTGGCGCAATGAAGACTTCCTGCCTGAGACGTGTTCGTCTGCATCTCACCATGCATTCGCTGTTCTTCAGACCTGCCACAGTATCGCAGACTAATACAAGAAAGTAAAGTACAGGCTGGGCTGCCTGAGCTGCAGCTAACTAGCTGCTTTGTAGGCTGTCATCTTGCGGCTGAAATCCTGGCATAATCGCTCCAATAAAATCGCAAGACTGTGGATTCGGCACACGTACTACACGTGCAAATTAGCTTTGATATTGACCACCTTATTTTGCGCCGTTGTGTACAGTTCTAGACCGTTTACTTTTCCTTTTTTTTTTTCCACTGTTCACACACGAACCCTCATTGGCTAAGGCACATGTTGTCAACCACACTTCAATGCAGAGCTCCCTGAAGGCACACATTCTCTACGCACGCACACAGAGAGCGAGGGAGGTGGTAAAATAGTGGGGTGGTGACCTTCCCTCCTCCGTGCGCATACAGTGGCAGGAGCCTGCGATTTCTGGTGCGTTGCATAACAGGCGTCATGCGATCACCTCCGCCCACCACACCCCAGCAGCTGCCAAGCTTGTCAGCCCAGACTGGCCCGTGAGAGAGGAAGTTGGAAAGCAGTGTGAGCAGGGAGACTGATGGATTATTAACAAAACCCTTAAGCTAAATCTGGTACCTGAACAGAAATGGAAGTATGAGTGCCGCATGATGTATTAGGTTTCTCCGGTTCATTTTTAAAACGGATGGCCCATCTGGCGGTTAATAAAACAACATCCTTCATGCGCCACCACTAATTGTCGAAATTTGATGCATCTGGGAGTTATCACACGTGTCTGTTTTCACTTTGTGCTGCAGGTAGCACCATATGAACGCTTGTGTTTACAGGAAGCGCATATTTTCTGGTCTTCTGTGTAATGTACGGCTGTGTATATTCCCTTGTCTAGTGAGCCTGCTCTAAGGCCTATAGAGTCCAGACAATGCTGCAGGTATGTGTGTAATGTGATAACAGGACTAACCAGTACGCTGTCTTGTACTCTCTTTCTCTCGTAGACGGGCACACTTACGGTTGTGTCTGGAACGTTTAAAATCCCTGGTACCGCTGGGACCAGAATCTAACCGGCATACCACCCTCAGCCTGTTGATGAAGGCCAAGGAACACATCAAGGTGTGTGTGCGTGTGTCTGTGTGTGTGTTTGGGGGATGGTTAATCATGACATGATCCCCAATAATACAAAAAATATTATGAGGGAAATATTTGCATGCTTGTGTGAGACATTACAGACAGGACTGGTTTTATTCAAGAAATTAAAGAATGCCTTGTTTGCAGAGATGTGCTCAGATTTTGAACATCATAGGTAAAAACTTAATTTTTTACCTTTTGAATGCTCTTGCTCTCACCAAGCACATTATTTATTTTCTTTGATTTTAAAGTTAGAATACCTTCCTGAAACAATGCCTTTTTAGTTTTCTTGAAATTCATTTTTGTGGGTATGTGGTTCCTGCTCTACTGTGTTGAACACTTAAGTAGATGCCGGCTGCCAGAGATGTCACTGCTACCCAAAATAAACTTGAACAGATCTCCTCTGAAGTGCCGCATATATATTTGGAAGAGACCCCCCCTTCTGATCTGAAATGTGAGGGACTCTCCCTCTACAGCATCAGAGGCAAAAGTAGAGAAAATCGGTCCATCCGGTCCAGGATTCCACTCCCTGTGCTTTTCACTTCTTAAATATCTTCAGACTGCATAATACAGGATAAACAGGGCTCGAATCCAGCTGGAGCCGTTGTTACCGCTTTCCCACTGCAAGGATACCAACCAGGATCCCACAGGCGTCGGCAGTATCCGGTTCAGAATAATGTCAGTCTTTTTAGCCATGATGCCTGCTGGCAAAAACCATGGACCAGTAAATAACAGAACCGCTCTTTCTCGGTTACAAGTATTTTAATACTGATCCAGTCGGTAATATTTTAGAACACGGGTAATGCATTTCACACTGTTAAAGTGCCTTATTTGAGTATCATTTTAAGTCACTGTGAATTAAAAAAAAAAAAAAAAACTGCAGCAATTCCACCAATTGCTTAAGTGTACAAATAACACCACAATCAGTGGTGAAAATGCCAAAGACGCTAGCCTACCTGGTATTTTATAACTTATATCTTAACAAATTGTAGTTCATTTTCCTACCTTCAGACAATCATCTAGCGCAGCAGTTCTCACCTATTGGTCAGGGCTCCAGGGAAGGGCTTTCATCTAGACCTCAACCTTCAGTTGATTTTTCATTTATGACTTTTTTTTTTTTTTATAAGATTTATTGGCTTTTCATCATTCTCTATGGCCTTGAATTTATGGATAATCTGTTTTATTGTTCACATATGCAGAACCTCCAAATGGATGTTCAGTCGCTGTGTTCTATGGTGCCAGCTTAGTCCATTACAGGTGTTCTGATGGAAGCTTGGAAGCTTCAAAAATTCTTGAAGGTTATTGCTTTGAAATACAGAATGGTGATACACAGCTGACCCCACAAATCCCACACCAGCTCGAGCATCATAACCAACTTGATGCTGCCACTGTGAGGTGTAATAGAGAGGGCCCTAAACAGTTGAAGCTGCAGAGAGCTGAAGACAAGGCCACAAACTCCAGACAAATATCGGTTTCGAAGTATGTGGATGTTTATGTGTGTCGTAGCGTTTGGAGGAAAGCGAGCGTAAGGCTCAGTACACCATAGACCATCTACAGAGGGAGCAGAGACACCTGAGACGGCGGCTGGAGCAGCTGGGGGTCGAGCGCACGCGCATGGACAGCATGGGCTCCACCATCTCCTCAGAGAAGTCCGACTCGGAGCAGGGTAAGATGCTACACCCACTTCTACGAAAATAACATCCCCTTTTTCCAAGATAAATTAAACACTACAAAATATTTTTTGCCATATTTTTTCCCTGGTCCACTAAAGCGAGATTGCACCACTTTTCTGGTTTCTTTTGATGGAAATGTCATAATTCTGCAACAAGTCCACAGAACACAGTAACAACTGTTTTTGGCTGTTAAAAACAGTCCAAAGTGACTGTTCAGCTTAAACATAGCTGAACATGGTTTCACAGTGTGAAGACTTTTTCATGACTTACTCAATTTCAGTTTGAGTAACCTTTAAAGCCCAGAGTGCAAATATGTTACATGATGACTAGTTCATGAGAGCCCTATAAGGAAGTGTTTTTTCTGATGTCCAATCGCACATTAGCATAGCGAATACATCTTATTCAGTTACTTGTAAAATCTACACCCATTTTACCTTTGGAGCAGTAAGAGGGTTGTTGAGTGAAGGACCGGATGCTTGTGTGTTGCAGAGGAGCTTGATGTGGACGTGGAGGGCACCGACTACCTCCTGGGTGACCTGGAGTGGAGCAGCAGCAGCGTGAGTGACTCAGACGAGCGGGGCAGCTCACGCAGCAGCTGCAGCGATGAGGGCTACTCCAGCGCCAGCCTGCGCCGCCTCGCTAACCCTCAGGAGAACAGCCCCACGCTGGGCTGCAGCCTTTAAGAGCACAGCCCCCATAGACCACCTCCAGCCTCCGAACCCGCCCACCCCCCCACAAAACACGCACACGCCCTCGCTCAACTCTGCCAGTCACTTGGTCCCTCCACATGCCCGGCACATCTCCACCAGGCCTGGGCCTGCACTGAAGCACTACACCAGACCCCCCCCCCCCCCCCCTTCCTCCCCCAGCCTATCACATGACCACAAGAGGCAGCCCTGACTGCTCCAGTCAGTATATACCCAGCTTCTCACCATCCTTCAAGTTGGCCTCACCAAAATGCTGTTTGATAGCTGGGTCGCTTGTCAGTTCAATTATCCTAAGTCCTGTCTGGCCTGAGGCTGCCCTGGTATTTTATTTTTTTCTCGCTTTACTGCTCTAGTCCAAAAAAAGACCTTAGCCAGAGAATGTGACCATACATTACTCACTGCCTACTTGCCAGTTTCTCTGGGCCAGTTCTTAGCTCCGCCTCCACCTCCAATCCCACGTTCCTCACACTCCTACAGGACTAACCCTCCCACTACATGCGCTGCCCACACAGGGGCTGGGTCATGTGACCTTACAGTGACCGATCAGCTCATGGTATTTTGCACTGGAAGGACTGTCGGGGTCAAGAGCTGTGCTGTCATGATTATTATTATTCTTTTTTTTTATTTTTATTATGTCTCTTTTGAAGAGACTGCAGCTATGATAGTTATTTATGGGGTTGTAGTGTTTTAGCTAGTAAATGAAAATCAACCTGCACTGTTCACACCCAGCCCCCCTCTCCTCTCTGCGGGAGTTTTAGGGCACTAAACAGAGGTGGGCACTTCAGGGCGCCATTTCTGAACCTGAGATGTCCACCTCAGACACGAAGCACTGGTGTGATGTCATCTTCTCAACCACTACTGACTGAGGCAGCAAAGCTGCAGCAATACGTCCACCTGTTTGTGGTGGATCCCCAGAGTTACTGGTACTTTACTTTAATGAGTTGTGATATATTTTTTTTTATGTTTTTATTTCCCCACTCCTGCCGTTCTGAAATTCATGATGACTTCAATGAGGGAAAAAGTTGTTGAAAAATGTGCAGTATGATCTTGTGATTGGGATGGGTGGTGTTTCAAACAGGCTGGAAAGTTATCAGGTTGCTCCATTTCTTACTCTCTCTCTGACGACAGTGGCACTTTGGTGCCGTCCGCTGAATCTTTGCTTTTTTTCTCGTCTTTCCGGTCAGCTGCTCCCTCGTAACGTGAAGTGAACGTCGAACGAAAGGGAAACACAAAGCAATTTTAAATAAGCACATTCCATGTTTTTAATCAGCGAAAGGGAGCAGTGGGCAGGCAGAGCACTGCGCAGCACGAACAAAATAAGCTCTGCTCTGGGGGGAAGGAAAAAAATAAATAAAAGCCAAACGCTTCCGGTTACCTGGAGGTGGGGGGTCTGCTGGCTTCATTTTACCCGTAAGGTGGCGCGCAGCGACTGGCTCAATGTCAGCACCAGCATCCCCCTCCGAGCTCCACAACGCTGCACTGCGGTCCCACTCCATCCTGCCTATACAGCTGTTTGATATTTCAGCGAAATGTAGTCATTTTAATGTACATAGTTTACAAAAAAAAGAAAGATATCTCTATCTATAAAGTATTTATATTTCATTGACATATACTTTAAAAAGAAAATATATATATATATACATATATATAAATATAAAAACATATATTTATGTAGTGATTGCCTTAGTTGCTTTTCTGTTCCTGTTTGTGAAGTTTTTAATGTGTAGTTGATTTTGCACAGCATAGTGAATCTATATGGTTTTAGAGCTATTTTGTACATAGATTTGTGTACACAAGGCGACGGATGCGGCGCTCTTAGAAACAAACAAACAAAAAAAAGTTTTATCTGTGTTTTATTAATGTTGGACATGATTGGTTTTGCGATGCTGTTGCTGTTTAAAATGATTATAATGTTTGAAACCAGGAAAGGGGAGGAAGTGATGCTGCAGTAAGAAACAGCGACTATGGTGAACCCTTCTTTCGTGTTTTTTTTCTCTCTCTCCTCCTTCCTCTCTGCTTGAGCTTTATGGAAAATGGCTCCTCCGCCATTGTTTCCCTTCAGAACAAAATGGAGGGTGTGATGTCCAGGGGATATGAATGAGTAGGAGAGAAACTATCTGAATGTAGTTATTCTTCCCCCTTCTTCCCCATTCCCTTACTCCTCCTCTGTTGCAGCGCAATGCCACTGGGACCTCAGGCTGTCTCTATTTTAGAACTTGAATAAAAATGCACCAAAAAGTTTTTTTTTTTAAAAAAAAAAAAAGATTATTATGACAAAAGTAGAATAATTAATTGTTTGTGGAATGCTGCTTCTGTGTAGTTTTTGGGGGTGTAGACAGGGATGTGATATTTAGCATTAGTGCACTTCTGTGCAGATGTGGCTGCTCTGACATGATATGGGTAATTTTTTCTTTTTATCTTTTCCTTTTCCCGTGCCGTCACTGTCCAGAGAAAGAGTTAAGAATGGGGTGGGTGGGTTTGTTTGGGGGGGGAAAAAGCCATTTGTATGGATATGCTTTTGTCTTGTTTTTATTTGTTACAAGTAAAAAGGTGCAAAAATTTGAAGAAAAAAAAAATCCCTAAAGATGTCATGTGTGAAGTATTAATGTCTTAAACCCTGGTGCTCTGCACTGCGTTCAAACATTTCATATGCGCGCTCTCTCTCTCTCTCTCTCTCTCTCTCTCACACACACACACACACAGACAGACACCGACACCTTGCCGCATGCTCCTGTGTCTTCCTCCACTTGTCCCCTGTGCAAGAGTGGCCCAACCACAGCGAGATCTGTGGACATCCCTGGTGCATAGTCAGGTACTGCCTGTCTAAAGTTTAGCATAAGAACCTGGTGCTTCAGCATCTGTTTTTAAAGCAGGTGCAAAAATCCTAATATTAACTGAAGAGGGAAAACGCAGGCCTGCATCGAGACGACGCTGTTGCTGTGTCCCATTACGCTACAGATATCACCACAGGAAGCTAATGTTAATGTCATTCTGTCCTCTTTCGGTTCTTATGTATATTATATAGGTTACATACGTATAAAAAGTGGCTAATGCCTTAAACACAAAAATGTATGATAACCATGTGCATATACACAACATGCGTTTTGCGGTAGATAGAGGATGGTCTTACATTGCAAAGGTCATTCCTGCTGAAGACATGTCTCTCTGACACACACACACACACACACACACACAGAGGCTGGAACAGATCACCTCATTCAGGCCTGAAAGGGGTGACCTGGCGCAAATCTGTCCTAGAATCAAAGATGGACAATTTTTTTTGTGCTGTCACTTTTTAGACTTGGACAATTTGGATGTTGGAAAAAAAAAAAAAGTTAAAATAAAAGAAAGACTGTTTAAAGAAAAATGAATTGTGGAGATGTAATTGCAAGTGAAGATTGTTGTGTTTTGACAACCTAGGCCTGGGCTGCACCCGTGGGTGCAGTCATGTGGGAATGGAAAGCCACTGCAGTGCGTGACCCTGCTAAATAGTTGATCAGTGGGCCCGGTCCTTTAATCGCTTTTATGTCTTAAAACCATCAATAGAAAAAGACAAACATCTCAACCAGTATACATCCCACTAGATTATTACCACCCTGATTCCAGTTTCCTGGTTAAATGTCGGGTCTTTCTTTCAAAAATACATTTATTTTCCTAAAAAAAAATTGACATTTGACTGTCACTTCTCTTTCAATTATAATTCATTTGTATCACCCGAAAACCAGCATTGTTATTTATATTTTTCACAAATTTAAAGTAAAATTCCGTGTAACCATGATCTCTTGAAACTCTGACCACATGAATCCCGGCATCCCAGTAAGTACAACGCGTCCATGGACCGATCCTTTTCAAACTGGTCCCCCCCTTTTCAGTGTGGTCGTTGCATTGGTGACACAGGCCTGATAATCTACATGTTACAACCAGAGGCAGGGCTACCAGGGTAAAAACGCGAGTGAATGTTTTATCTGCGCCGCTGTGTACGGCCTGTCTGTACACCTTCGCGATACCGTAGATTTGGGCCAGGGGTCAGAGTGTGTTTGACCCTGCTTGGTCTACCTCTGGCTTTCAGATTAGACAAATCCAGCAGCTTATCCTGTTCCTGCACGCCCCGGACAGCTACGACCTTCGCCTCTCGGGACTGCACCAGCCGAGCAGGTCAATGCTGGATTCCCCACACACACACACGCACTGATGCGTCCTTTTGCAGTTCATGTGTCCCCTCAGACTGCCTCACTTGATGAAGCAGGTTTGTCATAATTTTCTTGCATACTGCTGATTGGTTTGCCCCAAACAGCTTGGCTAATGGAGTCTGTCACCAAAAAAAAAAAAATGAAATCAATATGCAGTATTGACAGCTGAGACTCATCGATCCCACAAATCACTCCAGCTCGCTGCACAGATGCAGTACAACCTGGGCCCTGCAGCACATGCACAGGCGTGGCCAGGAAATGGTGATTCCTCTCGTTTGCTTACGAGCAACGCACAAGATGGAGGGCAGGGTGGAGTAAAGCTGTGGGACTAGTGACAGATGGAGCGGACGGACTCGGAACACAGATCTCCGGGGACGAGAGGAATGGCTCTTTGAAGATGGATCTGAGCGGTGGGGTCACACGCAGTATTTAGGGCATCGGGAGGAAAGTGCTGGTGTGCAGGATTAGAGCGGCAAGTGGCACATCGTGGCCGAGACATTTACATTTACGGCATTTATCAGACACCCTTATCCAGAGCGACTTACAATCAGTAGTTACAGGGACAGTCCCCCCCTGGAGCAACTTAGGGTTAAGTGTCTTGCTCAAGATTTGAACCTGGGTCCTCTGGCTATGACCACTACCTTCCAATAGGAAGATGTAGCGAATAAAACAAGGCCGCCTGCAGCAAGCATCTAAATAGTAATAACCACAAAGGTCGCATGGCTGGCTGTGTCATTGGGGTCTGATGCGCCAAACATGCTGCATGTTGGGTGCTACCTATCTAGGGTGGTAGTAGCCTAGTGGGTAACACACTCGCCTTTGAACCAGAAGACCCAGGTTCAAATCCCACTTACTACCATTGTGTCCCTGAGCAAGACACTTAACCCTGAGTGTCTCCAGGGGGGGACTGTCCCTGTAACTACTGATTGTAAGTCGCTCTGGATAAGGGCGTCTGGTAAATGCTGCAAATGTAAAAGTAACTGCCAGGCCTCCTCCGTTCCAAAGCACAATTTTGTGATGAGAGAAGGCGAGCACGTCCATGCGCACTGTATTCACTCCAATTTACCTGCGACAACAAAAAAAAAAAAAGCCTAGGCTAGATAACACAGAATACGGGTAATTAAACCCAATCGAGTAGCACCGTGATGAACACAACAAAGTCATTTTGGTTTTTGCGTGTTTCTTTCAGGATCCTTTGTTCCGGTAAAGTGTGAGACGTTGTAATTTCTTGTTTTGTTAGCTTTGGCAGGGTTTTACTGCTGAACGCTGAAGAGGAACTGTGGCTGGCTGTGTCCTACTTTCGCGGCGCCTTCACCAATTATGTAGGCCCGGTGTGCGACGGCACGACACCTCCCCGTTACCTGTAATCCACTGCTGAGTCACACGTCCCCGGCACGGCCTTCAGCGGGCGCGAGAGCCACGGTGCGGACACCGGTGTGGGTGTTCGCCCGCCAATGCAGGCCCTGTGCCGGGTTACGTCTGGTAGGCCTTTTCACTACTTCAAAAAGTGCATGGAAAAGGGTACATAAATCTGAACATGAACAGCCGCATTTTTATTATTTAGCTGAACGGTCAAAAGCTGTGTCGGAAACGACTTGAGATCATTAATGGAATTAAACTGATTATATTATACATTTTTGCTTAGTTGCTAACCAAAGACACACAGGAAAATAAGTGCTGGCTGAGTGCTGAGTGTTTTTTTTTTCCTCTGCATTACCCCATTACATCCTTCGACCATAATGGCCGTCTGGCTGTGTTTGCTGTTAGAGCGCCCCCCAGCGGGGATGGGCTGAAGCGCGTATTTATGTTCCAGCGCCGTTATCCGCTGGCCACGTGACTGGAGAAATTACTGGACCGTGGGCGCCGCCCTGTGGCTGTGGTGAGAACACGACCCACACGACGTATCAGGAAGTTTTACTAACTCGTCTTTTCTGCATGAAAATTGTAGTATAGTATAGTAATACTGTAGTATTACAGTATTAGCAAACCACATAAACATAAAACATATTTACAAATGTCACATTCAAGATTTAATCAGAAGAAAGAAAAGTAGAAAGTGAAGTGATTGTCACATGTGATACACAGCAGCACAGCACACGGTGCACACAGTGAAATTTGTCCTCTGCATTTAACCCATCACCCTGAGTGAGCAGTGGGCAGCCATGACAGGCGCCTGGGGAGCAGTGTGTGGGGACGGTGCTTTGCTCAGTGGCACCTTGGCAGATCAGGATTCGAACCGGCAACCTTCTGATTACGGGGCCGCTTCCTTAACCGCTAGGCCACCACTGCCCTGATCAGATGACATGGCACGACAATGAGTTTGCAGAGGGGCACCAACAGCTCTGCAAACAGGCCAAGGAGCTCCATTATCAATCCATGCGGGTGTGGGTGCAGGAGATGAATACTGTGGTTGTGTCGTCCTAGAGAATCCTGGGTGCAAGTTGCCCCTCTGATGATGTGGTGTTATTCATGTTGTGTGCAGTGTCATTGCTACAGAAAAAAAAGGAAGGATAAGCTGGATCGGCAAGTATTGATCTGTCCGTGGAGGAGGGGGCGGAGGTGATGGATGTCCCCTACACCACCCAGGCTGCCAGAAGGAGCGATTCTGCAGATGTTTTCATACCTGCAGCAGGCAGCTCAGAACCAGGGTGATGAAAATCACTGTCACAAGTACGAAAGTGACTGCAGCACAGCACACGGTGACACAACGAAATGTGTCCTCTGAATTTAACCATCAGCAGTGGGCAGTGTGTGGGGATGGCGCTTTGCTCGGTGGCACCTTGTTCGAACCTGCAACCTTCAATTACGGGTCCATTTCCTTACCCGCTGGGCCACCTTATTGCACTTGTCGCAAAGTTTCACGTTTCAGCTGTTTTTTTTTTAATATTCCCATTAGTGGGACCAGGCAGGTTAATAATAATAACCGGAAGTAGAGGAGGAAGAAAACCACAATCCTCATCGCTGATATGACTGTCTTATAAATGCACTGACTGCACTCTTGCACGCATATTAGATATTGCCACGTCAGGCTGGGATTTAGCACAGCAACATCTCTTTATCTACAGGCTATCACCATATTCATCTGAAACCGGAGCCTCGGCCACGCGCTGGCTCGGCAAAACCGGTCAAAGTGACACTGCGCCGGTTTATCAGTCTGGGCTGTGGCTCAGGGAGGCCGGTTACGGGGGCCAACAACCTGCAATCCCCACCGGGACACCGGCGTGATTGTGTCTTGTCCTTGAGCAGGGTGTGGCCGATCCTTCTTGCAGTGCACCAAAGCGCCGCTGCGGCCCGGGAAAGAAGAAAAAAACGTGGCCTGCGTCCGTTCCCCCTTCCTGCCGTGCTGAGTCATGAGAACCGGGCGCAGCGAAATCGAATTCGGGCCCGAAATCGGGCTGATGAATGCCGAGGGGTCTCCCTGCGCCTCGGCCGGCCTGCGTGTGGCCGCACTGGCCTCCCAAGGTTGCGCCGACGGATTTATGGACGCGGTCCCAACGCGGCGGGCTCGTCACACGGGCCACTTGCTCCTGCGACGTCGACGCAACCGCATTCAGAGCGGCCAAAGTAGCGCCGTGTCACAGATCGCAGAGGCGGCCCACACTCCTCCGTCCCGCAACATTACCGCAGTAGACGCGTCATGTGATGGGACGATGGTGAATATTAACAGCGAGAGCGGTAATAAGCATGACGTGGACGCGTCCTGCGGGCCGGACAGAGTAAAAGTGCCTCCCTCCCTCCCCGGGGGACTCGGCGTTTTTTGCAGGAGGCTGCAGGTCTCCCCGGCTCCTCTGCTGCGTCTGCGTCAGATGACGCCGGGGGTCTCTCTCCCCCCCTATATAACCCCCCATCCCGCGGACGGACGCCACTCGCATCCCCTCCTTCTCTCTCTCTCTCTCTCTCTCGCCCGCACGCAGGAACCCAGAAGGAGCCATGAGCTTCGCAGACTACTCGGGCAGCTCCTACCGGAGGATGTTCGGGGACGCGCCCCGCCACTCGGCCCGGGCGGCGGTGGGCGGCAGCCCGACCCGCCTGTCGGCGGCGTACCGGCCCGGGACGCACCGCGGCTACGGCTCCCCGTTCTCCGCGGCGACCCCCGGCTACCGCGCCAAAGTCGGCGCCGTCGACCTGACGCAGTCCACCGCGCTCACCAACGAGATGAAGATCATCCGCACCAACGAGAAGGAGCAGCTGCAGGGCCTGAACGACCGCTTCGTCACCTTCATCGAGAAGGTGCACCACCTGGAGCAGCACAACAAGGTCCTGGAGGCGGAGGTGACCCTGCTGCGCCAGCGCCACAGCGAGCCCTCCCGCCTGCACGACCTGTACGAGCAGGAGGTGCGGGAGCTGCGCGCCCGCGTGGACGACCTGGCCCACGAGAAGAACCAGGTCCACCTCGACTGCGTGCACATGGCCGAGGCGCTGGAGCGCGTCAAGGAGAAGCTGGACGAGGAGGCGCGGCTGCGGGAGGAGGCCGAGCACGCCCTGAAGGCGTACCGCAAGGACGTGGACGACGCCACGCTGGCCAGGATGGAGCTGGAGAAGAAGGTGGAGTCGCTGCTGGACGAGATCGCCTTCCTCAGGAAGGTGCACGAGGAGGAGCTGCAGGAGCTGCAGGCGTCGCTGCAGGCGACACAGGTAACGAGCACAAGCTGCAGCGTGACCCGCGCGTCCTGTGTGGCGCACAGTGTTAGAATCCTTTTCAAATTAAACTGTTCTAACTCTCTCTCTCTCTCTCTCTCTCTCTCTCTCTCTCTCTCTCTATATATATATATATATATATATATATATATATATATATATATATATATATATATATATATATATATATATATATAAAAAAAGTTTCGACAGGCGGTGTTCTGTCCATCAGTGACGCCTCGTCAGAATATGACGCTGAGGGGCGGGGCCAAAGTCTGGTCTGACTTCGAAAAAAGCGCCTTTTCTCTCGGTGACAAATAGACGCAGAACGGAGCAATTCGAGGGGTTTAAAAAAAAAAAAAATTCTGCGGCTCTAGATGCGTGACGTGTGTGCGTGCGGGGGGGGGGGGGGGGGTAAATTTACGGCACTGCAGCCCCCCCACCCCGGTTCGTGACACAGCGTCGCGTCCGCAGTGCAGCAGGCACCGTCCTCCTGCCCTTCACTCACACGCACACACACGCACGCTGTCAGAATAATAGGAAATAAAATCAAACTGCTGAAAAGGTATATTTATACAGAAAAAAGACAGGAAACGAGGGATGCAGGCAGAATGCGGCGCATTGTTTTAGGGTGTGGCTCCCGACTGCAGGACCAGCCCACGTTGGTTGGCAAGTAATAAATTAGGGAGTGATATTAAAATATAAAGACAAACTATATTTGATGTATTAACGCATAATGGGTTTGTACGTTACACATTAAGCATAAGTTCTAAGTAAATCTGTTGCTCATAGTGCGATGTTAAAAGGTCATATACATAAACACATCAAATAAAATGCAATAAGATTCATGTAACTGAAAATGAATGAGAGGCTAAAAATAGTTTCCTTATGCTTCACTCCAGGGATCTGCTGCTGCTTTGCACATAAAATGGATGCATGGAAGGTTCCTGAGTCAGCAGTCAATACACCAGCACTCAGCATTCAGGTGTCAGTTGATGCAAAAATCCCCACTCAGATTCGACGGATAGAGAAAGCGGATTTGACCCTAAAAAGATATTGAAGGTCTTAAGTATGATCATTACTAGTAAATTACGGTTAACATCCAAATATGCATATACATTTTTGGGTTTATTTCAAAAAGTGGTATGAATAAATAAAAACTGAAGATATAGCACCATCAAATCATATTGCATTATTTAGCAATGGCTAATTATAAGTAATTTGTTGCAGTTTAGCATTTACTGATATTTACGTTCTTAGAACACAATAAGCCGTAACATTAACACCACCCATCGATATTGAGTAGGTCCCGCTTTTGCAACCAGAAAAGCACTGACCAGCCCAGCCCAGCCCAGCCCAGCCACAAGAACTGATGGAGACCAGGCCCTCAGACCTTTCCTTAACCATTGCTGCAGTATGACAGAAAGATTGCACTGCCATGAGGGTACATCCTCAGGCATGCAGGACAGAAGTACTCTGTCTCTCCTTTGGTTAATTTGACTCCCAGTCACTTTCATCTCTGCAGGTTTCTGTTGAGATGGATATGAGCAAGCCAGACCTTGCCGTGGCCCTGAAGGACATCCGAGCCCAGTACGAGGTTCTCTCTGCCAGGAACCAGCAGCAGGCGGAGGACTGGTACCGCTCAAAGTTTGCCAGCGTGACGGAGGCGGCCGCCCGCAACAACGACGCCATGAAGCAGACCAAGGAGGAGCTGAGCGAGTACCGGCGACAGGTGCAGGCCCGCACTCTGGAGATCGATGCCCTCAGGGGCCATAATGAGGCCCTGGAGCGGCAGCTGGCAGAGATGGAGGATCGTCACGGCAACGAGATCGGGGAGCTGCAGGTGAGGGGGCTAGGACAGGATCAGCGGGGTGTCTGGGGAAGGAAATCTACTTTTCATTGCAAATGGAATGACGGTGTTTTGACCGTGTGCAGGATACGATCCAGCAGCTGGAGTCGGCTCTCCGCAGCACTAAAGGAGAGATGTCCCGCCATCTACGTGAATACCAGGATCTGCTCAACGTCAAGATGGCCCTGGACATCGAGATTGCGGCCTACAGGCAAGAACGTGCCACGCCCTGGAGAACTTAGAAGATGACAGAGTTAAAAGTTAAAATCTCTCTCTCTGTCTCTCTGTCTGCAGGAAGCTTCTGGAAGGCGAGGAGTGCCGTCTGAGTTCAGTTGGTGGAGCCATGCTGCAGTCAGCCTACCCCGGCATCTCCTACTCCTCCACCCGCTCTTATATCCTGAGCGCCGCTGCCCCCTACAGGAAGACGGCAGCGAAGCCTGAGGAAGCCGAGGAGCCCGAAGAAGAGGAGGAAGCTGAGGAGGAAGAGGAAGAGGAGGAAGAGGAGAAGGGAGAGAATGGAGAAGCCGAAGAGGAGGGGGAAGGAGAAGAAGAGGCTGAGGAGGGAGAAGATCAGGAGGAGGAGGAGGAGGAGAAAGAGAAGGAGAAAGAGAAAGAGGAGAAGCCAAAGGAGAAGGAGCAGAGTAAGGGAGGCAACGCCACCAAGACCAGCAAGAGCTAAACTGCTTGAAGTCATTACCTTCCCTCCCTTGTCCTCTCCTCCCCTTGTTCACTCACTCACTTACACACTTCTTCACTCACCCAGGTCTGTTTCCCACCGATTCTGTTCATATCTCTGGTTCATAAAATGCGCACAAGCACACAAACATATGCACACACACAACAGAACAGCCTGCCGTCACTCAAGAAGCCTCACTGTGTCATCTTTTCTTTAGTCGTCTTGGTTTTGTGACAAAGATGCTGAGGGAGATTAACCATCAGGATCAGTCGATGTTCTGGGGACCACAGAGACACCTTATGAATGTTCCGATAGTCTGGGAGGGAGAAAAATGCCTTAACAGATCGTTTAAGAAAGACGCGGCGTCGCTGGACCGCAGGGTCCCGCCACGCCCCGCTTCAATTGTGCCATTATTGCCAGTGCAGCAGGACAGACGCAATGTTGAGGTGGCCACAGGGGGTTTCTTATTGCTAACCATATGCACAGAGAGCTGGTGCAAGCGGACCAATTTGAATGGTTCCCACATTTAAACGGTGCTACATGACTTCAACAATAATAACACGTAAAACGATGATCAGGCGTTCATTGTATGTTGTCCTGGAGGCCTGAAAAGGAAAAAGGGATCGTTCCCCCCCAAAAAATCATATTTTTACAAGAATTCCTTAGTCACCTGAACGTCCAGCACATTTGTATTTTCAGTGACTGATGTCGCTATTTTGATGTCTGCTCCATACCCCCCCACCACCCCCTTCCTTAAAATATATATTCTTTGCACTCTTCCACAAGAGGTATTCGCATCTGACATTCCCCATTCTTTTCACTGCTATGGTCACAGCACGGCAAAAGTGGTCACTTGGAATCTAGGAAACGAATAAATAAAGTAGTTAAAATTATTTATTGGGAGGGGCTGCAGCTGGGTCCCTCCAGGAATGAAATAAAAAAAAAAAAATATGTAGGGATTTCAAACATGCTGCTAACCTCCTAACCTTTTAAGTTATTAAAATAAATAACTTGCTCTTGATTGACTCATTGGTCACAGACCAGCTTTCCTGTGGAATAATAGCCCTGCGTAGATGAACAGAGGTCTGCCTCAGACAGGTTGTGGTGGCAGCGATGGCCTTTCATTCAATCTGCGGGTGACAGCCAGACCAATGTGGGGTGGGGTGATGGTGCAGCACCACAGTCAAGGGCTATTTCAAACCTTTCCCACTTCCTGCCCCATCCTTACTATCCCGGCAAGGATTTGGGAGTGGAGGACGCACAACACGGAGTCATGTGACCACAGATAATTTTGCTGTAGCAGCATGGTGAGCTCCAGAATGACATCTTGTGATCTTAGGTACAGGTCAGAGACATTTTGGAAGTGCTTTGGTCAGTTGAGGCCTTTTGCTGGTAGACGAATGAATGAATCAAGAGCTTGAATTCTATTGCATGGCCTGATTCTCAGAGCTTGAATTGTGAGGGGATGGGCTAGATTTGCTTGTTGTGTCTAAAAATGCAAATGCCTTAATCATGAACAATAACCATAAAAATGACCCATAAAGAGTCCTCGTATACATTTTCACCTTTCAGAGATGGTTCAGGAGCGCTGACACTTTACAGATTGTTCTGCTATTCTACTGTGACTGTATGTGCCAAGTCATACAGTGATATTCTTTCCAAAAAAGCCAAATAAAGCCATTTATTAACCAAATTCAGCAGTCTTGTTTTTATGTAACCTTTTCTGTATAATTTCTATTATAAGAGATCATTTTTAGTAGGTTTTTATTCGTTAAACTTGCCTATTCCCAGTGTGTTCTTTTTTATCATGATATATACTGAAAATGACAATAATATACCGTAGGATGTACACAGTAAAAGATGAGTTAACGTTGATCATGAGTCTGGTGCAGGATGCTTCAGTTTTGAACTCAATGCCCTCTCATGGAGGTAGCAACCGTGATGAAGATGAGGAGGAAGACAGATGGTAGGGGCTTCCTTTTGACCAGCAGTTCTGTCAGCGGAAACGACTTCATTTTCCTCTTCTAATCCTTAGGACATTGATTTCCAGTCATGACAGATCGTGACAAATGACAGGGGGTGGAGGAGAACACTCATTTAAGATTCCAGCTACAAACAAAATCAATCACAGTAGAACTGAGTTATTACGCTGGCAGGGTATTAATATTATGATAGAGAGAGAGAGAGGAAAAAAACAGCTTTAATGTACACCATTTGCAAGAAAATGGTATGTTCTGTGTGCATAATTAATAAAACCACCATCGTCTATAGTCCACCTGAAGGGTGAACTTCAGTACCTTAACAGAAGCAGAATGGCTATATATTTTGGCCAATACTTCACTCTTTCTCTTCACACAAGACTACCCTGCCTCTGCTGATTACATTTCATGAGCTGCTCTCAGTCAGTATAGTAAGTAGTTCTTTGCTCATTGAATGTTGGCTGATATTGTATTTTTTAGTAAACTATGGAAAAGCATGCATAATAATTTCCCTAATGATTGTGGATGGTATTTATAATTGATAGCTGTTGATGCCCATTTCCTACCACTGTGTTCCGGCACAAATTTTATCCTGAAATTCCAGATCCTGGAACTTGGGAATGTAAGGCACTCTGGAAAATAGTACAATAAGTGTACAATATAACACGTAATACATAGAGCAGAATGCTCAGGAAGTATTCAACACTGGCTTCTTTCTACCAGCATCGAGCAATTCTAACATACTCCAAAACATTTAAACCTGTTCTGCAGCAATTATAGGTCTTATCAAGTATATATTATTCTTGAATAAATACAAATATGTTTCCAAGTCGGGTAATTGTTTTTTACTTACACGTTGGATAGAAAGTGAGGGTTTTGATTTTTCCCGTGACTCATCTGTACTAGTGATTTAAGCAGAGGAGATATGCTGCTGTATTAAATTATGAAGCATTGGAAAATATTTAAAGTGTATTTAAGTGGCTAGAAATTGCTCCAGGGTGCCACAAAATGTTCTGGCCACATCTAGATATTCTTGCTCGCTGCTAGACGATAACTTAGCTTCACACAGCAGCGTAATTACAGCCCGGAGAAGGCCCATCAATATTAGGGGAGAGAAGTGTGCATGACGGGGTGAGGATTTATTGTTTCACTACGGCAGCTCTTTGGGTTGCTGAGAGACTGGCCTGTTCAATTATGCATGTATCTCCAAAACAGCGAACCTGCTGACGCCACCTCTCACCATCCCGGCCAGACAAATCAAGGGCGGCTCAGCCAGAAATCACTCACTTTTTTTTTTCTTCAATAAATCAGCCTCAGTTCTCAGCATTTCAATTACAGTCTCCCCTGTCTGTGCGAATCGGGATCATAGTTCTGAGCTTGCAGGGCTCTAACAGTTACCTTGACTGATTGTGTGCGTTTCAGAATCTTGTATACAGCCTGTGCGTGTTAATTATGGAAGCGGTGCACTGATGAATCATGCATCATGTTGGTTTTTGAAATGTTTTTATTCATTCAACTTCATCCAGGACACTTTGTTATGAAAGATGTTAGATTATGAAAAAAAAAACCTGCCATCCATCCCTATTTTCACCCCCCCTCCTCTCTCACACTTCTCTCTCTTCTCAGTCGCACCCCTCACCTACTGCTATATATAGACTTCTGCATTGCAGATGTCCCACAACCCTGCAGTCCTGTGAAAGCTACTGTCAAGCCAAGCCGAACTGTGGCAGCTCAGGGTAACGCACACAGCAACCCCCCCTCGCATGCTTAACACAGTATGACACAGCACACTGAAGTTCAGCCCCTTCACACAGCCGCAGTGCTGCGTTTTCAACAACACTCGTTTTTATTCAGCATTGCCATGAGAATTGCACTGCTGATGGCACCTCGGCGGCTCGGGATTCGAACCGGCAACCTTTCGACTATCGATTCCTTACCAGGCAGGCCACCACTGCCCCAATACAATCTTCCTAACAGGCCACAGAGTAGATGACTGCAGTAAGAGTGTCAGACCAAGAGAGGACCCCAAAAAAGAACCATGACAAAGATTTGTCATGCCATAGTACCCCAACCCCAAGATAAAATAGTTGCAGAAATCATAAGAAGGGTACCATGTCCGTTTATTGTTACTCAGACAACAACTCTATATGGAAATAAGACACTTTTGGTGTTGAACTATATGAAGCAACTGACTGCACATACAGGTCTGTATTAATACCAACTTAACAATATGTCAAATCTCTTTTATTGTCTCATCAGTTATCACCAGTACACAATATGTGTGAGTGCAAAGCCTCTCATAGCAGTAATGAAATGGCAAGAAATTTGCATGCAATGAAATATGTAACAGTTATACATATGTACAAAAGCACATACATTATACAGTTTAAATTGTGCAAGAAGTTGTGTTTATTTGGTGTCAACATACTTGACAGTGTATGTTCAGAACGGCATAAAAACGACGTCGTGGAGTTTTATTGTACATTAACGACGTATTTTACACAACTGTTTTAGAAAATGCGCTGTTTAAGTAGCCAAAGATACGTTAGTAGAGCCGCCATCTTGGGAGGGGCTGACGCTCCTTTTAAATGAATGGACGTCTATCAGGGCCAATGCGGAATACAGGATTAAAGCACCAATATCAGCAAATATGAGAAGGGATTTTTATCGTCTTGGTTCGTTTCAAATGTCACACATGTATTTACGACTGAGCCGTGAATAAATAGAGAAGCGTTTTTTGAAAATGTAGCGTAATTTTATGTTAAAAAATAAAACTGCATATGGGTATTTTTTTCATTCAAAATAAACTTAAACTACACTCCTACTACATGCAGAACAATGCAGACATCTAAAAAAAAGGCCAGCCAGCCTTGTAGCGTTACCACTCTTACATTTATATTTACACTTTTATCCAAAGCAACAGGTATTTGCATTAATTTGTAGAGAAATATAGACAATGAACATTTTTCAGACAAGGAAAATATATTTAATATGAAAGATGAACATTCATTTACCTGCTTATTTGGAAAAATAATAACTATAGACCGGGCAGGTCCATACACAGATGCATTTTTTATAGATTTGTCAAGAACTGTAATATATACAGGTGTCGGGACAGAAGCTGTGCCTTATGGGATGGGGGTGGGAAGAGAGATGCTCTCAGATGCCCTGGTGAGTATCCCCATCTGTCACACTGAAGACTGGGGTTTGAGGGCCAGTGAAGGCCTAGTGGGAAGGAAGCGGACCCGTATTCGGTGATGGGTTAAATGCAGAGGACAAATTTCGTTTGGTGCACAGTGTGCTGTGCTTGCTGTGCTCGCCTTGATCCTTCGTTATTATGGCCATACGCAAAAGGGCGGAGTCACAAATGTGACACGCTCCACAAATGGACAAGAAATCCAACAAATGCATTTAAAACCCACATTTGCACATGCACACGCACAACATGCACATCTGTGGATACTGATGCAATTGTGATTTTTTTCTCTACAGATCGCCTGCGATACAAAGTGGACAGAATTCCACAAAGGCACAAATGTGACTCGATCCACAAAAATCCACAGGACATGATGCTCAAATGTGCAAAGCGCGTTTCAGGAGTACAAAACGCTCTGAATGTTCGATTTTACAAAACACAAATATACAAATAAATTTGTGGACACAGAGATGTGAATATCAACATTTATTTGTGGGTCGTCTACTGTGAGTTACAAAAACATTTACAATAAAAGCTGGCCTGTCACATCATGGACTCTGCTGCCACCCAGTGTCCTTAATTAAATAATTCAGTTAGTTGGCGTTTACCCATAATTCCCTCATAAACACTCATTTCCTGTTGAAACCTTTCCAGATGTAACAAAAAAAAAAAGAAAACACAATATATTACACAATATATTACCTATAAATATATGTTAATTGCTCCTAAAAAAAACTAAGTGTTCCATTGCGCCAACGCTCGTACGCCATGACGTCGAGCGTACGTGGGCGGGGCGACGCGCGGGACTCGCACGCGTCGCCGAACGTGACGGAGGCGTCGGCATAAACTGTAGCCTGCTGGCCCGGAGATTAGCCTATTAGCGTTTTACCTTGTCCGCTCCTCCGCCGACAACGTGACCCGCGCCGGCCCCGGTGTGAGCGCAGTTGCCGTGGCGTGACAGACCCGCGTTAAAATGACGGACCTGCGGCACCGAACCGCGGCGGAAAACGCGCTGAGACACCAGCACTCAGACGACAAGGTATTCGTAGCGGACCTGCTAACCGCTCTCGCCTTCTGTTCCTCCATCACGACGTCTTGTGTAGGTGCTGCTGACGGATGTCACCGAAAAGCGACCCGGGGAGAATACGTGACGTAGACACGTGAACGTGTTGCCTGGTTTAAAAAAAAAAATGTCTTTATTTAGTGGCGTCGAAGCAGCAACTACCAGCAGACCAGTCTGTTGTCCCCACCGCATCCTTGCATGGACCTGCAGGCCAGAAAATCCTTCCAGAGTGGGATCTGGTTGGCTGCCTGGTTGTTGGGTGGTAGTAGCTTAGTGCTCGAACCACACTATGAACCAGAAGGCCCAGGTTCAAATCCCACTTACTACCCTGAGTTCCTCCAGGGGGACTGTCCCTGCCGCATCCTCGCATGGACCTGCAGGTCAGAGTGGGATCTGGTTGGCTGCCTGGTTGTTGGTAAAGGCTGGGATGGGATTCCTCTGTGACGGAGGTGTTTGTAACCCAATTATCTCTCTTTCCTTTGCATAGAGTCTGCGTTGCATTAACATGAGGAATTTAGATTTTCTTTTTTTTTTTATTTAGTAGGATGTTAAATGCCGTAAAATTTAAGTGAACTTGTTTGCGGAGCTCTTACTTTACACGAATCACATTGTCTATTGTGATCCCTAATTGATCTGTGTCAGCAAGTAGGAGTCACTAAACTGGGGTTTTCTGTGGCCAGCGGTCCACAGCTGGCTTTTTGGAGGCGTTCAGTATTCGATGCCATTCCTTTGCCCGGTGGCTTTGTGGTTATTTTGCCAGGATCCGCGTTGCGATGCACCGCTGGCCGAGGTGGATGGAGATTGTGGTAAGCCCTGCTGTGCCCGTCGGTCAAACTTTTGCCTTCTATGGTCATGAAGTCTGAACTGCTCAAAAGCTGAGCGAATCATTGTAAACCGCAGATTCCACTCCTGCCATCACATCATACGTTGGTTTACGTTTGTAATTGGTTTTGTGTGTTGGCATAGTGTTAAAAATCAGTTTTCAATCGAATATTCTGGCATAACTTAAAACAGTCCTAAGGTTACTTATAAGCGAAGAGTATGGAGGTATTGCCAGTAGGGAAAATATCAGTTTTCATGTGAAATGATAGAGAATGCATTGCCTTGCCTATGAATTCTTTCCCTGTTTAACACTGGGCTCTTTGTGGCCTTGATTGGTCGTATGCTGGTAGTCATGCCTCTCTGGTAGTGACTAGTAATGCTGTTTACCATGAGGCTTTTTATTTATTTATTTATTTATTTTTTATAAGACCTAATGTCCATAATGATTATAATGATTCATGAACATCTTACTTATTTTTCCATCATTTGGAACCCCAAATCTTTGGTGATGGATTTTAAATCTGGACTTTTTGTAACCTTGTTAACAGAATTAAGTTATTATAAATATGGGGCAAACAGATGTTCTTTGGCAACCTTTTGAACAACATGGGAGTTGTAGTATATAGACTCTAATGTTATGGACCGAGGTCATGTCATCAAGCATTGTCGAAGCATGCAATAAAAATGTATACCTCCCTACATAATCAATAACCTTGAAGCATATTTCCCTTTAATTAAATAAGTTTAGGATTGGTTTGTTTTGCTCTGTTTTAGATAAAAACCCGATCCGTGTAAAACGTGCAGGCAACAGTGATGTGTGCTTTGAGGAAAGCAGCAGGTTCCATGTTTCATTTGTTTAATTCGGAAGGAATAATCTTTTCGGTCAAACTGGTCCCTGCAGAGGAGGCGAGCTGGAGACTCCTTAGTTCCTGAAGCTCTATTTATGGTCTGGGTGGATATTTTTAACTAGAGCATCCTGAGTGACAGGATGTGGTCTCCATGGAAACCTGCGAGGTCCTATCATTTTAATGGAGCCGGTGTGATTGTTTTTTGTTTTTGAAATCAGGATTTGACCAGTGTTTGGGTGGCCAAGAGCCGCTGCTTTCTCCATGATATAATAATTATTATATTTAGTTTGGAGGAAAAATAAAGGCCACACATTTTTCACCAGACAATGGCGGCAGCTGTGAGTATGTACTGTTTGATGGCACACTTAATGGGCTGTTGCCATGGAGAGGAGAGTGGGGGTCATCTCATGCTCCCCCGCTTCCGGCCTGGGCTTAGATGCGGAGGTTGTTAACAGCTCTTGCCCACTGGTGTCCTCGCTAAAACATTTCAGAGGAATTTAACACCCTTGAACTGTCTTTCAAAAACAAATACAAGCAGTCCCAGCCACAGGCTTAGCATAGATACATTTCTGTGCATCGTTCTCTTGACTTTCACTCGTCTCAAAATGTGTGTTTCTTTTTACACTTCAGCGATGGGTTTGTGTCTTAAGACCTGGGACGGCATCCATCTTGCAGTTGTTGCAGTTTTTTTTTTTTTTTTTTTTTATTTGTGTCTGTGTTGTTGTGCTTGTTGCTATTACTACACTGTCAGTATGTGTCTGAGAAAAGGTCTTTTCCTCTTTAAGGGTTCTGAGACAGAGGGAAGGGCAGACAGGGATGGAGCTTCAGACACTGAAGGCAAACAAGACGTTCCTGAGGTTCCTGTCCCAGCTGATGACACCCCAGAGGTCCTGAACAAAGCTCTCTCAGGACTCTCATCAAGGTATATCTTGTTTTTATTAGTGCAGTGGTACACATCTCTCACATGACTTGAGAATGTTTTATTCTTATTTTCAGTGTGCTCATATTGCGTGGCCGTTTTCCCACTGTGTTAGCATCAGTGTTGCGCCTGCCTGGGTGTTGCTCATGTCTTTCTGTTTTAGATGGAAGAACTGGTGGGTGCGGGGTATCCTGACTCTGGCCATGATCTCATTCTTCTTCTTCATAATCTACCTTGGCCCCATGGTGCTCATGATGATCGTGAGTGGCCCTCCACATCCTCACTCGCAATTTAAGATGAATAAAATTATTCAGGGTCTAAAGTTATACAGCATCTTAAACATGTCAAAAATTAGCTCTTGGGCTTGCTACCAGCTAGCTTTGCTTGGAAATGAAAGATCAGTATGTTGTTATTTGTATTGTCAAATTGACATTGATAGCCCAGTGAAGTGGTTAGAATGCACCAGTTTTCTGATAATTTAGCATGTAAATTTTGATCAGAGTTTCTGAATTTTTGAATGTCTGAATTTCTGCAAACATGGCGTGCCGTGGACCTATCATCATCATCTTGACAGTGGTGCTTCCTGTTGCAGGTTCTTTGTGTTCAGATCAAGTGCTTCCATGAGATCATCACCATTGGTTACAGTGTTTACCATTCCTACCACCTGCCCTGGTTTCGAACCCTAAGCTGGTGAGGCTCTCTCCATCTCTGTCGGCCTCCATTATACCCCCACTCTCCCCCACATCATACATGTGTGCTCGTGCTTTTGTTACACACATTTACAGTAGATCATGAGATGATGAAAGCAGAAGTTGCTCAATCTTGAAGAGGCTAAATCCTCAACATGCGGTGCAGTTTATGTGCCTCAGTCGTGTGGCCTATTTACTGAGATGGCAACATTAGTTGCATAAATGAAATATTAATAATCAGCCTGTTTAATTGCTCTCTTCTTTCTTGCTCACCAGTTTGTCAGAGGTAACAGATTGTTATGTACAGCTGGAAAGTTGTGGACCCTTTAAAATGATCGGTTTTCATTGTTAGATTGTCTCAATTAATTCCATAATTTCTTTTTGCCTCCAGTTTTATTTAATCCAGTTTTATTTGCTAACTTTCTAACATTAGAGGCATCGTAATGATTAGTTGTAAGTAAGTAATTGACCTTGGCATATTTATTTTTCGGTCTCCCTGAGAATTATTATTAAATTGTACAACATTGACATTTTTGCAATAATCCATCAAATGTTTCCTTCAAATTTCCAATAATTTGTGAAATCAATTAATAAACTTGAAAAGCAATTTTTTTAAATGAAAGTAAAACATATGGACATACTAGTGTTGTGTTATTGACCCCCTGCCAAATTTCAAAGGGTTCACATCATTTTTCACAGCTCTAGATCCAGTGAGATTAGTTAGTCTTATACACATAGATTACCCTAGTTTTCTCAGTAGAAATTCTTTATTGTAGAGAATCTTCCATGTGTAGAAAGGTAGAAATGTTCTAGGTTTTACTCTACATGGCTAGTTAATTCCATAGCAACACGTGTGATCGGATTTATTAAGATTCTGTGTGCTAACGTCCTCCATCTCTTAGGTACTTCCTGTTGTGTGTGAACTACTTCTTCTATGGCGAGACTGTGACCGACTACTTCTTCACTCTGGTGCAGAGAGAGGAGCCACTGCGAATCCTCAGCAAATACCACCGCTTCATCTCCTTCGCTTTGTACCTGACCGGTGAGGACCCTGCAGTCAGACACTCCACCCACAGGGCCTTCGACCACTCCACCCACATGTTAAAATATCTGAGCAGTAAAGTGCAGGATGGTAACGTACTAATCACAGAGGAGTATTTCTCATGTCTGCCTGAATTTGGCCCAACAGGAAAAGTGTTTGTGGTTTTACTCCTCCTCTATCTCTACTACTGCCCTCTCCAAAGCTGGAAGTGAGATGTATCAGTTACCTGCTGGTGGAACAGGTCAAAAGCAACAATAATTTTAACCTTGCTGTCAAAATTCCACCGTCTCAAGAAAAGAAGTCATTAGGGAAGTGCTTGTTTCATTTTCTTTTGGTCTGAACAGGATGTGGTTAAGCTCTCCTGCTACAGAGACGCTCCGATCTGCTGCTTCTGGCCGTTTCTTGTTGGCTCCGCCCGAGGTTTGAGCTCCTCTGATAGTGGTGTCAGGCAGCCAAGCTTTAACTTTGACAATGATGTCTGATCGATCCTTTTACTTGTTCTTTGCCCAGTTCTCTAATTGCTGAGTGCTGTAATGGAGGCGGAGTGTCGTGTTTAATCACCTTTTTTCCCCGTCTCTCTGTTCGGAAATGCCAAGTGAGGCTACTCACTTGGCTTTTTAAATTCCATTTCAAAACTCTTGCTTGCCGAATGTTGTATTTGTTGATTTGCATGTGGTCTTATCCTTCCAACATTTTCGTTTTAGTCTTTAGTCTGCTCACTGGTCTTTACAAAAATTGGCTTGTTTATGTGAAACTGTACACTGTTGCAGGATTCTGCATGTTTGTGCTGAGCCTGGTGAAGAAGCACTACCGCCTGCAGTTCTACATGGTGAGTGTTGCTGCATTATTGATGGCGGCGGTCCTAAACATGGACGCGGGGCCCTGCAGAGCTGGGTTGGCTCACGCAGTGAAGCTGCAGACCGAGCAGGACAGAACATGGCATTAATGGAACCCTGGGAGCTGCATGACCTTCACAGTCACCTGTTCTGTTTACACTTTTAGGTGTGTTGTTAACAATGTCCTTTCTCTACTCTTGTCCCCTGCCATCCAACCTTCTGCTCGCAGTTTGGCTGGACCCATGTGACCCTGCTGATTATCGTCACTCAGTCCCACCTCATCATTCACAACCTCTTTGAGGGAATGATTTGGTAAGAAAAATAATTTTTTATCTTTATTGTCGTTGTAGCATTGAGATATTTACAATTGAAATGTTTCAGTACAATTTTGGAGCACAGAAAACTAAAATAAAAACAAAACGGCAGATCAATGGTTTTCCACGCTTACATACATCATATTGCACCTGTTCTCTAAGCAATGTTAACTAACTTACAGTTCACCTGAAGATATTGTTACCTTGTCAAGATTTGAGAATCGAGTAGTACTGCTTGAAATGTGCTGGAAAGGTGCAGTGAAGTCTGTGAATCTGATGTGATAAAGACACGAGGTACAAGAGGGCACATTTTGCATTCACCCATTTAACCTTCAAGAACCAGTCATGTTTTCTTGTAATAAAAATGATAGAATATTGTTTTTTTTTTATTGAAAGTCTGTCCTATAGTATATCTCCTGGACAACTGCAAAATTTTGGATGTAAGACATCAAGTTACTGTCACTGGATTAGCAGTGACCATTTTCACCAGGTGGACCAAAGAGCCCAATTCAAGGCAGCAACATTCTTCCCACAATTGAGTTTGTTTGGTTCACAAATTAGAAAACTCAATCTATCTATACTAGAGCGGTGGCTCGGTTCCTTCAAAAATCTTTGCCAGGATCTTTTAATTTGACTTTTTCCTCTTATGAAGTTCAGGTGATCTTTGACAGGCTAAGAATGAATGTCAGGCTCAGTACAATGTGGGGTGAAATTCAAACTTCCTGCAGTGGGTCCTCCAGGAATAGGTTTCGAAGCCACTGGCATAAAGGTTAATAGCATGTCTAACTGTCATTTCCAGCTGAGGAAGGTGGTGGTGTGCTGTACTAATCCTGTTCACCGATCCTCCAATTTTATCTCGTCAGGTTCATAGTTCCCATTTCCTGTGTGATCTGCAATGACATCATGGCCTACATGTTCGGCTTCTTCTTTGGGCGCACGCCCCTTATTAAGGTAACAGGGTTTTTTTTTTTGTTGATTTCTCCTAATGTGCAACCCTGTCATTGGGTCTAGTTTCGAAAGCGCTGTAATAAACACTGTCCCACTATGCCCTGAGCAGCTGTCTCCCAAGAAGACATGGGAAGGTTTTATTGGAGGATTCTTTGCCACAATCCTGTTTGGAATCCTGGTAAGGGCGCTTTTGTACTCCAACACCCTGACGGACACTCATTCCACACTGAAATCTCCCAGTCAGACATCTTGTTCTATGAACCAGAAGACCCAGGTTCAAATCCCACTTACTACCATTGTGACCCTGAGCAAGATACTTAACCATGAGTTGCTCCAGGGGGACTGTCCCTGATTGTAAACTACTGACTGTAAGTCGCTGTGGATAAGGGCGTCTGATAAATGCTGTAAATGTAAATGGAACCATTTAGGTTGTCCAGCAAATGGAAGTCACTGTAGCGTGCTTCAGAGCCCAGCTTTTCTCTTGTAGAGGAAGCAGAGAATGTGTTGCTGACACACATTGTGTATTTTTACTTTGGATTTCAAGAAAAATGTAACGAATTTGAGTTTAGGAGTTCATCTGGTTTCACTTCTTATTTTTGCTTTTACAGCTAAAAATAAGATATGTTAATTGATATTTCAGACTGCTTTTGATATGGATTGGAGAATTTTTGCCCTCCCCCTCTCGTAGCTGTCGTACGTCATGGCTGGCTACCGTTACTTTGTGTGTCCGGTGGAGTTCAACAACGACTCTAACAGCTTCACCGTGTATTGTGAGCCTTCTGAGCTGTTCCAGCTGCAGTACTACGTCCTCCCCTCTGTCTTGCAATCCGCCACTGGATGGGTCTGTGCATAATCACATGACTGCACACAATTATGTGGACAAATGCTGTCATTGATCCTAATCTGCCATGGACTCTCTCTCTCTCTGCAGACCACTGTGCGTCTTTACCCATTCCAGATCCACAGTATCGCCCTCTCCTCTTTTGCCTCAATCATGGGTCCATTTGGGGGATTTTTTGCCAGTGGATTCAAGAGGGCTTTTAAGATCAAGGTGAGCAAGAGTGGGCAGGATCTTCCATTAATCCGGTTTGAGACTGAACACATCATGCGTTGCAGTATGTGCAGACCTACTGAAATGTAGCTCTGTAGATATCACATGCAATTTTTATTTCATACATCATTAAATTGCAAGAAAGTGCCTTTCTTGCTGTGGGGTAAAAAGTAGGTGTAGTTAACGCAATCACTGTGCTGCATCCTATCATTCCCAATGCATTTTAGTCCCAACTGTATTTCAGTTAACAAACTGAAAAGTAGGACTTTAGATATCACATGCTATTTTTTTTTTTTTTTTTTATATATATATATATATATATATATATATATATATATATATATATATATATATATATATATATATATATATGCAACAAGCAAACTTGCGTCTTTACTTGGCATAGTAATCTGTAGTGTGTACTCCTTACCACCAGGGCTCAGTGTTCAGCCCACTAACCAAATAATTGATTGAATACATGTATCAAAAACCGTCATCTGATGAGTTCTGCTCTCGGAACACTGCCCCTAAAACATATGCAGGTATTGCATTTCCGTATACATTCTGTATATGTATGGGTTTCAGAATGTAGTGCCACTGCTTTAGCCTCTCACACCTAACAGGACCTTCTGCCCACATCCTACCCTCTTTCTGTCTGACCATTATGCATCTCCTGTTCCAGGACTTTGCCAACACTATCCCCGGCCATGGAGGGATCATGGATCGATTTGACTGCCAGTACCTCATGGCCACTTTTGTTAATGTTTACATTGCCAGTTTTATCAGGTATGAGATGTTTGTGTGTGGATAGTCAGTCTTACATGCATTCATATGCCTTGGAAATCATGTTACAGATGCATTTCAAGCATTAAAGTTGAATTTATTTTAGAATGAACCACGATCATGTGAAGGCATATTTTGTCAGAACTCACATTTGAAAATAATCGCTCCCTGCTGCACGACTTCCTCATCCTCATCTTCCTCCACTTGTCTGGGTCGTGGGGGCAGCATCCCAAGTAGGGAATCCCCTCCCCAGGGAGGCGTCCTGGAAACATCTGACCAGATGCCCGAACCACCTCGACTGACTCAATGTGGAGGAGCAGCGGTTCTACTCTGAGTCCCTCCTGAATGTCCGAGCTCCTCACCCTATCTCTAAGGCTGAGCCCGGCCACCCTGCTGAGGAAACTCATTTCGGCGGCTTGTATCTACGATCTCGCTGTTTTGGTCATTACCCAAAGCTCATGACCATAGGTGAGGATTGGGACGTAGATCGACCGGTAAATCGAGAGCCTTGCTTTCTGGCTCAGCTTCCTCTTCACCATGACACCCCATACTCCTGGAGCGCCGCACATAGGGTGCCCCTGGGGACACGGTCCTAAGCCTTCTCCAAATCCACAAAACACATGTGGATTAGTTGGGCAAACTCCCATGCCCCTTCAATCACTAAGCCAGCAAGGGTAAAGAGCCGGTCCAAAGTTCTTTGGCCAGGACGAAAACCACATTGCACCTCCTCTTGGAGTAGACCTTTCCAGGGAGGCTGAGGAGTGTGATCCACCAATTTGTCATGGGACACCCTACCAGGGGCACCAAGTGCCCCAGACAACATTGCTCCTAGGATCATTAGGGCTCTCAAACTCCTCCACCACGATAAGGTGACTAAGGAGGAGGCTGCTGCACGACTTTTAAACAATTAAATTGTTTATTTAATTTTATTTTTTTAAAAAGACATCTACAGGCTGTAGTTCCATCTAATGTTGGTTTTAAGATCCACTCTAATGGTGGTGATAATTGTCATTTATGCCATTTTTGCAGGGGACCCAACCCTTCCAAAGTCATCCAGCAGCTGCTTGCCCTGCGCCTGGACCAGCAGCTCCACATCTTCAACTCCCTGAAGGCTCACCTTATAGAGAAAGGCCTGCTCCCGGCTGTGGAGGAAGCAGCCTAACCTCTGACCCTGCAGGCCACAGAGGGAAACCCCGTGCCGTCCACTCTGGAGGTGGGGGGAACTGAGCACTGCTTAAAAAAGCATGGACACAACCAAGACCAAGGGAGGAGAAGGCCAAACTCAAGCCTTTAGTGTCATTCCATTTAATCTGTCGTGTGTGTGTGTGTGTCTGTGTGAGAGAGAGAGTGCTATAGAGTGTGTGTTCTGTCCACTTTCTAAATGTGACTGTCAGTGTAAATTAATTTTTTTATTTTGTTTTTAACTTACTGTGACTTACTGTAACTTTGTTATGTCAAACAGAATACAGTATACTGCAGCACACGGTAACTGGCTGCCATGTGTACGAGTGTACAACTTCTAAACAGAACCTTGCATATTACTGTTTTTTTTTTTTTTTTTAATTATATATAATACACATTGTATTCTGTTTTATTTTAATGCACTGCTCAACCTGCCCACATTGTTACAGCTTTTTTTCCATTTGTTGTTAAGTGTCCTTTTTGGTTGTGTAATATATTCCCTTGGCATATGCCACTGTATTCAGGTTTTCCCCCTACACTTCTCTCTATATATTGCACACAGTGGTTACAGTTTGTAATTGTGTATGTCACAGTGTGCCAGGCAATGTTCTGTGAAGACAAATGTTCACGTCCTGCCAGTATGTGTATATAAATGTGTAGTTTGGCTGTGGTTGGCCATATATTATGTTAGGTAGCCAGGGATCCGAGGTTTTGGGAGGGAGTCGAACTGGCAATCTGAAACCTCACGGAACGGATACCTACCCGTGACATTTTTACAAAATTGATGGTATCTTTTAGTTAACTCAAATGCAACTAAACCAATTTTTATCAAAATGTTAGTCTGTTTCACAATATCTGTGAACTACCATCTGTTCATTCATTTCAGAGTGAAAGGGTCGGAAAAAGGGCCATAGGATAGGACATTTTTTTTTTTTTTTAAATGTCACCCCTCCATAGTGTCATTGGAGGTTTAATTCTGTTACCTATGCTCATGCCATAGATGGGCCTGTATTATAGTTTTATTTGTAGTTTACTGCTTTGATTATTTTTGTTGTCTGATGAGTATATCTGAAGTGTTGGCGCTTTGTGCTTCAGCTTCTCTTTTAAAGTATAGTGAAACGTGCTGTTAGCTTGTCTGAGCTTAGAGATACAGTCTTGTGGTTGCCAACCTGTTACCATGATGTCTGTTTGCCGAGAAGATCAGATTTTGGCACTTAGTATTTCCTTGCATCGCATGTGCAGTGAACAAGTCGTGCATTTGTGCCCCTTTGTTAGCCTGCAAACTGGCAGCTTCTGATATTGGCCGATTTCTCTGAGGCTTGCCGGGTTGGTTTTGGGTTGGATTCTATATATATATATGAGACTGTGGTGAAATTTGCAGTGTTGGGGTCTCGTGTACAGCTGTTCTGGAAGCGTTTTGACATCTTCGCACAACCCATACCTAAATTATTGCCCTGAGCACACCGAAAGCCACACACGAATGTTTGCCGAGATTTGAATTTGGTGGTTTGCCAGACAGAATATCTTCAATGACTCAGATGGGGTTGTGTGTAACCGAGAAGAATCGACTTGCCATTGATTCACTGCCAAATTGCATATATAAATATATGTATGTATGTATGCGCATTGCCAGAACCTTCCAAGGGATCCCGACGCTCGTGGACAGTTATGATGTTAAGATGTTTTGTTTTCTCACCCTTTTGCCTGATTCTGTGATTGGATTCAGGAATAAGGAACTCTGAGGAACAGTCTGAATACTTCACACACCCAACATTTTTATTTACAACAACATTTATTTCTCATATAGCCCAAAATCATATACAGTATGTCTCAAACAGGCCTTAGAGTGGACACACCCCTCCCCTAAAATAAAGTTACGTTGCGATGAGTTACGTTTCATAGTTCATAGTGCTGAGGTTTGAAGGTTACTTCTGCCATGTACATAGGATCCATGTGGCACCCAAAATAAGTACCCAGCAGTCAGACTCTTTCCGCACTGCTCTGGTTTGTAGTTCTACACACAACATACTCATTTTAAGATTGTTGATCATACCACCCCCCTCATAACTATTAATAAAATGTTGCTTGTGATTATATTTTAAATTGTTTTTAAATACGACTGTGAAGATATGACTTGCCCCCTGTGCAAATCCTTTTATAGAAAATGATAGAGACTATACGGAGACGAAAATTTATACGGTATGCTTGAGTATAGAAGATTTATGGTAAATGACCCATGCTTGCATTCATCCGAGCTATTTAATTTAACTGGTGCCTCGTTATTTTGCGGCTCTTTGCTCCGGGTTTTTAGACTCCCTTCAGTGTAAAAGTTCTGTCCGGTAGCAGAATTACCGATGGTGCAAGCTACTGTAAGGCTTGAGTGTGGGTGTGGCAGGGGGTGTATTCCGAACAGTATGCCATAACAGGATCACTAGAGTGGGCTAGAGGTGTAACTTTCATTCTGTCCACATTAGTCCCACTCATGACCTTTCGATATATTTTAAGCTTTAAAAAGTGGTCTTGCAGTTCATGGATGTCCAAACCCCCCCCAGTCCCCCATCTCTGAACGTACCCAAACTTCATGACCGTTTGGTTTTACGTTTCTCTGTTGTCATATTAATAATAATAATTATTATTATTGTTACTGTTATTATTATGTGGGCCTCTGGATTTTTTTGTCAAATGCCATTAAAGGTTATAGCTCAGCGTCTGTGTGTGCGTGTGCTAATTTTTACATTTTCTTCCTCTGCAGCGTGCATTGACTTCCTTTTTTTAAACCCACCTCTTTTGAAAACCAGGCTATGCCCTGATAAGATTCAGCAAATCATTGACGGTCAACAGGCCGTTACCTACGGCTGAAAATGGAGTCTGTGCCTCTATGATTTGAGCTGCTGTGGTGGGAATTAGAACTCTGCCCACTTCCTTTTTTTCAGTGGCATAAAATGACAGCAGCCTGAAGGTTTGATGGTATTTTTGTTGCACTCCACAATGTGTGTGTGTGTGTGTGTATATATATATTCACACACAGTGAGCGTTAATTTGTTCTTTACTAAACATTTACGCTTCAGAGCTGCACTCAGGCCAGATACCCCGTCCAGAAAAAAAAAAAAAAGTAAAGCACACCACACGTTGCAGGGGCAAGAGACGACGTGTTCAAAAGTGCTGCTGCTGCTGCTGCAGCAAAAAGAAAAAAAGAAGAATGATGAGTAAAGGAAGGAGGAAGTGAGGTGCCGAGACCGCGAGATTGAGCGACTGGCTGACTAGATTGAGAGTGACTGACTAGAAAGAATGTGCAGTCGGTGTGTGCGAGTGTGTTAGTGTGTGTTTGTGTGTGAGTGTGTGTGTGTGTGTGTGTTTACGGAGAGAGACTGACCTCTCCCATGAAGAACAATGTCTCTCAAGCTGCCACGGAACTGGGACTTCTCTCTGAAGACAGATGCGGCGAGGATTGGTAAGATCATGGCCTGTCTCTGCGCGGGTCTCAGGATTTCTTCCAGCCTCTTACATCCCAGGGGCTGGATTTGGACTGGTGTGTGTGTGTGTGTGTGTGTGTGTGTGTGTACATGTGGAATTATAAAGCAGGCATACTTTTATGAGTGGTATCGCTAACCTCTTGAGAACAGCCTGGGCTTGTTGTCACTTGTATCAGCTTCGAGAGCCCCGCTTGTGTGTTTCGTTTTTTTTCCAAATTTGTTGAAGTGTGTACAGTGTGCACGTCAGTATTATACATGTGGATGCATGTTCAAAATGCATAGTTTAGATTTTCTAGACCATCTAGTTATGAACATCAAAAGCATGCACGTAAATGCGTTTCGTACTCAAAGTATGAATAGCGCTGAGACAAACTATTTAAGTGAACAATTTACACACTTTTTCAGTCTTCTACATACTTAAAAAGAAGCATGTGTGCTTTTATGCAGCTTCTTTTTTACACTTTTGTATGCAAACCTATTTGCAGGAAGTTAAGCAGTAAAGAACTATGAATATTGTTTCGTGTCGATTTTTCACTTTATTTTCAGCTCAGATTTGTAACAGTCTACACCAGGACCGGGCAGACTGGACAACAGGCCATGTGTTCCGCACATATCTGTACATGCTGTATCACAGCAGCGTGGATTAATCAGAACATTCCTGTTTATTTCAGGAGAGGCCGGTAATCATATCCTGGGATATTTCCCTTTGCTTTTATAATGATTTGAAGCTGGAGTATGTATGGCAAATCTGAGGCAGCTTTGGGGAACACAGTGTTCTCGACCTCCCCAGCAGAATATGATTAGGGTGGGCTGACCGCTGCCTCGATCACAATTCCAGCACCTGATCAATACTGAAACTCCAGAGAAGGTGTCTACCTCCTTTGTTTGCGCAGAATGCAGCACAATATGCAGCTTTTTCATATTTCAGGGGAGAACAGTGTGACATGTCCGGGTGCATCAGCACAGTGTTGTGGAGCGCTGCATTTGCAAGACGTCTCTGGTTTCCTCTGTTTAGTCAGAACTGAGTTTAGACAGGAAGCTGATGAAATTCTGCCAAATTCTGCCTCATGAAAGTGTTTTCTTCTGGAGAAGACCTACAGTCGTCATAAACATAGAGGAAACCATTGCAGTTTTTTGGAATTTCATCAGCCTAAAATACAATTTTTTTGTATGGAGTTTATAAAGGCTACATAAAGAGTTAAATATACCATGCATTCATATATATGTTAACATATAGATTTGCATGATGCAGAAGTTCCCTTTTAATTATCCTGAAGATAACTTATCCCCCCAAATCTGTGGTCCAGTAGAAGATATCTTCAGAACCTTGTGACTCTAGTGACGCCATACCATGTGTGTCGGCCTAACATTCAAACTGAGTGCATCAGATGCCCATATCGACATGGGCTGCAAATAGACCAAAGAGACGTGAGCGATCTCTAGCACAGGTCAATGATGCCGCCATTTCCTGTTTATCTGAGCAGGACGATGTTCTGCACCACCCTCTCATCTACAGATGCAGGTCATACAGAAATGACCAGGATAGGATCAGAGGCGCTCAGACTGCCTCAGTCAGACCTTCTCTCGTGCCTTTGGTTTCCATATCTTTAGATTTTTCAATATTGCTAGTAAAAAACTAGTAAAAGTGAATGATGTTGAATTGAAAATACCAAAAGTGACAAAGTTAGAAATAGTCAATCACACAGATGAAGGCAGTTTTATTGCTTTTTTAAGCAGTGCAACTGTATTATTAAGATCACTGCAAAAAGCTAATGCAGTAATGAACCCAGCATTCCACTGGAACTCAAGACTAATTGTTGCTGATAAAGGCCCTCTCTACATGTAGTGGCCTAGTAGGTAAGGAATCATCCCCGTAATCGGAAGGTTGCTGGTTTGAATCCTGATCCACCAAGGTGCCACTGAGCAAAGCACCGTCCCCACACGCTCACCAAGGGTGATGGTTCAATTCAGAGGACACATTTCGTTGTGTCACCGTGTGATGTGCTGCAGTGTTTCACTTTCACTTCATATTCAACATTAACAGACATTTCCAGCTGCCACTGGCACGTGTGAATGACAACTGAGTTTAGATCAATTCAATGTGATTTTTATTGTTTTATATATGAAACTAGGACATTTCCAAATGATTCAACTTTTGAATGTGTGCATGTGTAAAACAGATCTGTTCATTATTACTAATATTATAACTGATTTATCCAAAACTTTTATTACCCGCTGCAATAATTAACTGGGTAAAACAGTCAAATATGAGTGTTGGGTCCACATCAGTTTTTTCTAAAGTAGTTTATTATCTTTTCCAGAGCTGTGTACTCTTTTTATTACTGTGACTGTTTAGTTCACATTTTCCACAAGAAGAATCACAGACACAAAAAAAGGAAGACTGGTTTAGTGCAGAATTCTACACAAAGATCTTTTCATTTATGAATCCCATGATCATCAGGCACCTTCATGCATTTCAGACTCAATGAATCCATACATAAGCCTAAGAAGTGTGGTGTCCACCGATAAGCTTCTCTTTAATGTTCCAGAGCCAGGGATTATGCCTTTTAAATTGAGATTGCAGAATGGCAGTTTGGTATTTTAAAGTATTTTAAATCAGCACCTGTAATGTATACCTGTGTCAAAGGAAGGAAATATGTTGCAAAACATAAATGAAGCGTTGTGTTACTTGACACAGCATGTTGTGTGAGCCTGTATTTTGTCCACGCATTTTTATGGAGCAACAAATATTTATAACATTTTATTAGAAATGAATTTTACTCACATTTTGTGCGTATGAATATAAGCATAATGTTGCATCTAGTGACTTGATTGTATCAAGAAGAATTTTGGATTGAAAAACCACTCAACAACCACTCAATCCACAGTAGGGATGCGAGGGCGGGGACATTGGGTGCCGGGCCCTGGGTGAACCCACCACAAGGCACACTGTCACTACACTTTAGTGTCACAGATCCACCTAACATGCATGATTTTGGATGGCAGGAAGCTATACAATGCCTGTAATATATGGCCATTTGATCGATTAGTTTTTATTCTCTCTTTTGTCATCCATCGCGTTAGCTCGCTCGCGGAGCATCATGCCGGGGGAAGGAAGCCCAGGGTCCTGCCCGAAGAGGTCGCTGGAGAAACCTTTGAAGATGGGATGGCTGAAGAAACAGAGGTCCATAGTAAAGAACTGGCAGCTGCGCTACTTCGTGCTGAGAGGGAGCATTCTTACTTATTACAAGGATGACAGGGAGACCTCTTCTCAAGTAAGTGAGAGTCGTGAAAGATCGGTGTAAAATGTCCTGTTGCTGTAATTCTGCTGGTTCTACTAAGCTCTTTTCCCTCACACATCTTCCAGATTTTTAAAAAAATTCTGTTCATTTTTTAATCTTGTTTTTAGCCTTTAGCTAATGTGGCCAGAATCCCCTTTTTTAAGGAGAAGCAATATGACGTGTGAAAGATTTTCTCCATTTGAACTGTGCCCGTGTACAGTCACTGTTGCCCTATTTTTCTTCTTTTTTTAAGAAATCATACTCATGAAACTGAGAACATGGGTGTAGCCTCGCATGTCAAGTGTATATTAAATAAAAGAACACCGCATGTTGTACTCACAGCGAAGAGACTCGTTTTCAGAACAGAAAGTAAGAACAGTCTAGTCACCCATGCTGTCCTATTTTGCTCAAAGGGACAAATCCAGCTGTGGTCATGTCAGGTCAATGATCTGCCAACAACTGCAGAAGACAAGTTCCTGTTTGAAATCATACCACGTAAGGTTTCAGATGTCTCTTAACTCACCAGCACTGAGCACTGGGGATGTAACACATTCATGAGAGGTCTGTTTCAACAGCCAGCGTTGGAGATCGCGAACGTGAACCTTACGTCCTGATGGCCCGCACACAGACGGAGATGGAGGAGTGGGTCCGCAGCATCCGCAGAGTGATTGGAGCACCGTCCAGTGGAGGTACACAGTCTCCGTTCTTAGATTTATTAAATATCATTCAACTGCGCATGAGCACACCATGACTATAGGACCCCCTGTCAAAAAAATGAACTAGCTACATTTACTTTTATTGCATTTATCAGACGCCCTTATCCAGAGCGACTTACAGTCAGTAATTACATAAACACTCCCCCCTGGAGACACAAGCGTCTTTCTCAGGGACACAATGGTAGTAAATTGGGTTTGAACCTGTGACTTTGTGGTTCTCTGGGTCAAAGGTGGTAGTAGCCTAGTGGGTAACACGCTTGCTAATGAACCAGAAGACCCAGGTTTAAATCCCACTGACTACCATTGTGTCACTGAGCAAGACACTTAACCCTGAGAGTCTCCAGGGGGGGACTGTCCCTGTAATTACTGATTGTAAGTCGCTCTGGATAAGGGCGTCTGGTAAATGTTGTAAATGTAAAATGAATGTAGGTGAGCGTCTTACCCTCTACCTTCTACCCTCTCCTATCATACTGCAACAGTCAACTATGACAATCCCTGTTCTGAGATCACACATGTGGCAATAGGGAGGCAAAGGGAATTAATTTCAGCCTTCACACTCCGACACAACCCCCCCTGGCAGACTTGCCAGGCCTATTTGAAAGTTTTTTGATTCTCAAATTATGAATTGATTACTTAGGACTGATTAGTCTCCTTTCCCCCTATGAATATTCATATATTCTGCATATTGCACAATGAACTGTTGTATGCCACTTGTACCATAGTTCTATGAATAGATGAGCACAGTGAGTCTTTTATTTCATTAATGTATCATTATGTCTGTTGCTTGCCTCATAATAACTATTAAAATAAGCCTGGCCATCATTTCATGTCCTTCCTCTCATTATCCCTCAGTGTTCGGTAAAGCCCTGGGGGACATCATGGCTTATGAGAAGAGGTCTGGTTCTCACACTGTGCCCATCCTAGTCGAGAAGTGTTCCGAGTTCATTCGTGTGCATGGTCTGAGCGAGGAGGGCATCTTCCGGCTTCCAGGCCAGGATAACCAGGTCAAACAGTTCAGGGATGCATTTGATGCTGGAGAGAGACCTTCCTTCCCCAGGTAACTGTCATGTAGCTGCTACTGTTACAATTATTTTAATCATTTCCAATTTAAAACAATACATACCATCTGCTAAGTTACTGACATACTAGTATATCTAAATATCTGGTTACTCATCATTTAAAGTGCAATTTAAGACAAAGACATGATAATCTACAACTATAGAGGAACTCTGCTTGTTTGTGTGTTGCATTCATGCTGTGCATACGTGTTGTGTTGTGACCAGTGACTAGTGAGGCAAATGATGGGAGGCTGGGTAATGTTTCTGGTCACATGCCCCAAACAGTGACTTTTTTTCAAATTATTCTCTACAAAGAAGGCCAGAGCTTCTAACTTATAAAATGGCAACCTGTTGTCTTGGCATGTTAAGGGGAATATCAGAAAAATAGATAAAAATAGTGTTCAATGTGTTGGACCATCCTACCCTGAGGTACTTGCCCCACTTCCTACATAATCCAATTTAATAATCCACTCATGGTAACTTGCTATGTAGATATCTTTTGTCTGCAACTACAGCACACCAATCCCATAGGATGGGTTGTGCTATAGTTACAATAAATGTAGGGTAAATGTGTATATATGTCATGAAAGTGTAGTAAATAAATGAATCTTCATTTAATCAAAATTCCTGCATTATATGTTTCTGCCAGTGCTACCATGTTGCCACCAATGGGGGCTCTTTTTTTTGCCAACCACATATCCGTAGTATTACTAAAAAAAAATGCATTTCTTTGTCCTCTGCAGTGACACTGACGTTCACACGGTGGCGTCCTTACTCAAGTTGTACTTAAGGGAGCTTCCTGAGCCTGTGGTGCCCTGGAGTCAGTACCAAGATTTTCTAGACTGCAGTAACCAGCTGGATGCCAACACTGCTGCGGTACTGCAGTTCATTACGCTTATTACTGCACCATGGTAGAAATACAAATAAAACCTGCACAAAACTGAACAGTGTGTGTCACATCACCTTACAGGGCAGAGAAAACTTGGTAAAGCAGATTGCCCTGCTCCCAACTGTAAACTACAACCTTCTCAGTTACGTATGCAGGTGAAGGAGAGTAAATAACATCTCATTTAGATCTTTATAGCACAGTTATAAATGCTGAATATTTTTAATCTTTTTTTTTCTGTGATAGATTCTTGTATGAGGTTGGTCAAAATGCAAAAGTGAACAAAATGAGTGTGGAGAATCTGGCTACAGTTATAGGAGTTAACCTCTTCAAGCCTCAGATGGAAGATGCCATCACCTTGATGAAAGGTAGGTCTACACCGGTGCATTTCAGGTCCATTTCTGAGGACCAACCTTGCAACATGTGCCTTCCTGATCCTTACAGGAACCCCTCAGATTCAGAAGGTGATGACTGTGATGATCAGACACCATGAGCTGCTCTTCCCCTTTTCAAACGATGCCCCCAAGTCCCCAACTGTCAAGAAAACCAAAGGCAAGAAGTTGAGAACCAACTTTGTGGGCTGGGAGGCTGCTGAGGTAACAGATGAACGTTTTACTGAACGTTTTTACTTTTTACCACTGTTTCCCTCTGTTCATGTCAAGTAGGATTACCTTATTATAATGCAGATTTCATGTACATGAGCGTTCACAATACTCAAAACATGAGCGTTCACAATACTCATCTTTCTCTAAAACAATCTAAATGATCTAAATCTAAATCTACTGGCCATTCTGTATGACATGTTCACACTCTGAAAGGCACCACTTCAGATTACAGAAATATATTAATTGCAGTCAGTATGAACTGTGAACTGACGTAGTATTAGAAGTCAGTGGTTAGACTGGATGTAAAGGCTTCAGCAATCAGAGAAATTACAGATAAATAGCAGCACTAGGTGGAGTTACCTGAGCATGCGAGCAAGTTGTGAAGGAGCTCGTCATTTTGCATATAAAGTTACATACGAAGGTCGTTGTTCCAGCCAGGTTAAATTAAATGGACGACCAAATGACTGAATAACAAATTCAAATCAAATTCAAATTCAAATTTTTTTTGTCACATACATAGTCATACACGGTATGATATGCAGTGAAATGCTTTTTGCGACTACTACAGACCACAGTATTGCAAATGTTGCAAGTATACAATGAACCAATATGCAAATATTGCAAACATATCCAAATATTACACTTTTACGTCTTTAACATAAAATATGTGTAACTGGTAGGGTGAAGGTGTGCAAATGAGTTAAAGACAATGTTTAAAAAAAAGAGAAAAGAGCCATAAAAAAAGAGCAGTAATGTAAAAAGCGCAAAGTGATTTTGTGTAAAGTGATTTTTTGCAAAGTGATTTTGGGCAAAAGAGTCCGTAGTGATTGGAGGTGAAAGTGAAAGTGCTGGAGTTCTATGTAGTGTTGATGTTGAGAGCTCGGACAGCCTGCGGGAAGAAGCTCCTCCTCATTCTCTCTGTGTTGGACTTCAGGGAGCGAAAGCGCTTCCCTGATCGCAGCAGAGAGAAGAGTCCATTGTTGGGGTTAAATTCAATTTAATTTAAATTATAATTAAAATAATAAAAGCCTGACAAGTATATTGTTAAAATGCAGATCATAAATCCTACATACTGGCATTTATCTAATTTAGGGCTGCAACAACTAATTGATCTGATTGTTTATAATCGATCATCACGTGGATGCATGTCGCAGGTATGGGTGTAAAACTATTGCGACGTAGGATGCTGCAGCTACAGGCGGAAAATGGGAAACAGAAAAAGGGTATACGGATATAGGATTCAGGGTAAAAGGCACCCGGGGAACAATATGTGAGGACGGTAGGTTGATCAAGAGGACCTCGGTAGCACCATGGCACTTCGGGATTTGACCCTGCAACCTTTTGATTGCTTTCCTTACCTGCTAGGCCACCACTAAACTACTGTGATTGATAGACTGTTGTTGCCCATCAAAATATTCAGAATTCAAAGTGGCAAAGCACCCTTCACCCATCTTTAATGTTCTGAAACTGTATGCATCATTAGGAATAGGACAAATATAGGAAGTTGTTTTTATATTAACATATATATATACACACACACACACACACACATATATATATATACCATTAAAACTAATTGAACTAGAAAGATTCATAAATGTCTATTTTAAAAAAATGTGAACAATGTTGACGGTCGTAGTGATTATCAAATTATTGGTTTCACCAACTGTACATCTACAAGGGCGATCTAGAGAGTACCAAAATTGATCTATCAGTGAGAGTAGGAATAAAAAGGTAAATCCACGTCTGTCTTGCAGTGTGAAAACTCCTCCCTGTCTGAATCTCCCGAAGAAGAGGATGCAGGAACACCAGAGACAGAGACCAGGGACGGCTGGCCGTCTGACGATTCTCCCTCCTCTCCCCCAACGGAACTGTGGCGTGAAAGTCCCCGTAAGCGTACTCAGACTCTGCCCAGCCTGATCAGCCCAGGCTCGGGCAAACTGACCAGAGAGGACGCCCCCTACAGGTGGAGCCGTATCACAGAGATATGTGAGGAGAAGGAGGAGAAGACCCTCTCGGAGGACATCTTCAAAATCCTGGATCTTCAGAGAGTGTCGCTGTTCTCGCAGAAGCAAACCGAGGGGCCGCAGACAAGGATGGATGATGAATGCACAAAAAGAACGAACAGTCGCAGTGCAACAAAGCCAAGAGAGGCTCCTACATCTCCTGACACAGCGGCCATGGCGCGTTCCCCTCCATCGCTCGTACAAAAAGCTGAAAACTGCCCTGTCAGAGAGGAGCCTGTAAAAGTTACCCCGGTGGCTGCTTCACAACCCAAGCAAGGTGGCCTGGGAGACAGTGTTGGAAACGGTGGCAGTGTTATTTTGAGGTCTGTACCACACAGCCAAGTCCAACAGCCGAAACACGAACTTAGGTGTGTTTGTTTAGAGTGGAAAGTGCATAGTGTAAATGCAACTGAATATAACTCTCTTCATCAACAGTCTGCAGCAGAGGAATCAACAGCTGACTGCCCTGGTGGCAGAACTGCGCTCGGCGCTGGACGCTGAGAAGCAGCGGGTGGCCGCCCTGGAGATCCGACTCCGCCAGGTCGAGCGCAGCCGTGACGAAGCTCTGAAACAGAACCAGGAACTGGACAAAGAGATCCAGCACTTCCTCAGCAAAGCTCCTTCCGGACCCCCATAAAGCCCAGAGAGAGACCCAGCGGCTCCATAACAGCCAGCAGGGTGTGTTAAGAACAGCAGCTGCTATGAAGTCTTACTTTAAGGCCTGCGGACGTTCAAAAGGAAATGAAATCCTGAAGCAGTGTTAGCTGTTGTATAAACCTTTTGATATTTTTGTTTTATGCAGAGATCGGTTGATTTAGTGACTTGATTAATAACTGATATTCAGTGTTAACCACACATCACATACAGTGTTGAAATGGTGTTCGACATACCTCAAGGAATTTTTAGAACGGTATTTCACTGATCACTTTTCTAAACTCTCATGCAGGTTTGAATATCTCCTGTAGCCTACAGATAAAACTGTTATAATTTTATAATGTGTCAAAACACCAAAAAATTGACAAAACTGAAAATTTCTGTATTTCCTTCACAAACCTTTTCAAAATTGGCTGTTGTGGTGTTATTAACGGCTACTGGCCGGCTGAAGGGAAGGCATGGTCTTGTTGTTTCATTCTACAGAGTGACAGAAATGCTGGTATGCATTTGTACTGAAGATGATGCCGAAGATGAATGTGTAGGAATGTCCTGCTGGGTTCCCCTCCATTGATGTAAGCAACATAAAGTTAATTATTGTAAATTATTGTGCAAGGTGTATTATTGACACCAGTATGCAATAAAATGTTTTAATCTGGCTGACCATTCATGCATCACATCTTTATCTGTCCTGGTGGGGTCCATGTAATGTTTTTCATCGCAAAAAGATAATAAATTTTAATAAATCTAATTTTGTACTCTCTTTCTACACAACAATTTAAAAAAAATCATGAACACAAATCTTTTTTCAGATGAATTCATTGCAGTTTTTAAATCATGCAAAAGTCCTCATAATATCAATATCCTTAGTTCTATTGTCTTTGAGTTCTCCACCATTATGGAATATGGTGCCCCTGAAATTACATAAATTGCAGGAGCAGTGAATCTGGTCAACCTTTCAAATGGTTTTGATTCCATGTTTATTATGGCAATTTCTAACTAAGATGCTGAAAAGCCCACAGCAGCATGTTGTGGGTGGACTGATTTGTGGGAATGTGAGTTGAGATAAAAGGCCACAACAGATAAGGATGCTTTAAATGTACAACAATGGCAGGAATGTATTCAGAATAAAAAAAAGGGTTCATTCATTTAGGACAGTCGAGCTGTCATGGGTTTTAAACAGACTGTGAAATGTTAACACGCCTGTCAGTTTATAGTAATACCTAAATAAATGTATAACAAAAAGTTCCTATAATCCTAATCTTGACTGACATTTGGGAAATTCTTTAAAGGTCAAAAAAGTGTATAATTTTGTGTAAAAAAAAAAGGGATGTAAAGCACAGAGCAAAGTGGGGGAAATCATTTGACCTATGTTCACTAGGTCAGTTTACCATTTATGGCTCCATCACGATGACCTTTACCACTCTGCTGTCACCCTATTCAGGCACACCCAATGGCAAAGTGAGCTCTTTTACGTAAAGGAACGAAGCATACAGTATGCTGGAATCTCCTTTGACGCAATATGGCTGCCTGGATGTGGGAGGCCACGTTTGGGTTCTTCATGTGTTGATCGGCAAGAGGTGTTCAACAGTCCTGGCCACATAACTTTGCTACTCGAGCGTGCAGATAACATATTCCCAGCACTTCCGATATGTATGTTTGTTTGTCCTTAGCATATGGAGACACCGCGCAGTGAAGGGCAGCACCTTACATGGGCTTCACGAGGGCAGGCCAGAGCAGAAGGTGCCACATATAAACATTGAAAAGTACTGATGCAGAGCCCGCAGTCTTTGGGTTCTTTTGGTTTGATGCTTTACAAAATGCTGTTCCTAATTTATAAGAACTTTTGAGAAAGTTCCAGAAACTCTCCTGTTAAAGTTAGTTCTGGGTTTCAATACACATACAAAAAAAACAAAACGAAAAGTAAAACACAGAACAATGCTCCTAAAACACCACTAAAGAATTCATTAAATGACACAAATTTAAACATAAAAAGTGAAAAGTAAATAAGAGATAAAAATGTAACTCTAAAAGATTTACTAAATGGTTGACACAACTGCAAAAATATTAAAGATGAATGATTTTTCTGTTAACTGAACATATTGTATTACAGTATACATTTTTCCATACAATTTCCTACGAAACTCATTAAGATGAAAATTTACGATTATCATGGAAAATTTGGTTAATTATGGTCTTTAGAACCCAAGCAAAGAAAGCAATGTCCGCTCAGGCCCAGGCCTCTCGCACACCCCATTTCATTTTAAATTCATTTTCACGACTCGTATCCTGCCGCATTCAAAAACATCAAAAACGTTTGCTGGGCAGAAATGGTCAATGAAGCAAAGTCCCATCTTTCAAACCGCACCAGTGGAAAACAAATAAACAAAAGTGGACGAATCTGCCCCGGCCCTCCCTCCCGAACAAGAATTCCCTCTAACAAGGGAAAGGGCTACCGCAAGTACCCAGGCGATGTTTACAAAGTCCTCATTAAGGAAGAAAGCAGATAACACGCACAACACTCACATACGCACACGCAGTCCCAAACACACACACACACACATAGATAAGGAACAGAAAGAAAGAGATAGAGCAACAGAGAGAGACAGAGAGAGAAGGAGCGTCACCACGAGAGGAAAAAACATAAGAAAAGAGATGCCCCAGTAGGATGAAGAGTTGAAGTCTTCAGACATCAAAAGCACATCAAAAGGTGTGTCCCGGGACGGACGCGCGGAGATCTGGAATAAAAGCTGTTTGGTGGCAGTCAGAGAGCCAGCGGAGGAAAGAGGCAGACGCTCCAAGACCCGTCTTCTGCTAGGGGCCGACAGCGTCCTCTGCCCTTTGCACCAACCTGTCTAGATTTCGGTGAACTTGGCAGACAGGCGGGAAGCTTTGTTTTCAGGGACAGTCTCAGCCTTTCAGGAGTCCTCATTCCCATTGTTGCCAGTCCAGCACATTGGCCTGAAACCATGGCTAGCACAGGAGCCTCAAGGTTTCAAAGCGTCTCCGCCATTGTGAGCCTCGTCATGCTGGTTGTACCGTGTTCCCAGCTTGTGGACGGCAGCCCCATCATGTCACCCGAGAGGCATCGGCCAGCGCTGGGGCTGGAGGATGGGCGAGGGGGTGTAGTGGATCCTTCTCTGCTGGAGCAGGACAGCGAGGTGGACATGAAGCGCCTGCTAGAGACTCTGCGGGGACAGTTTCTTCGCACCTTCAACCTGTCCGGGATGGGCCCTCCCATGCAGCCTGGTGTGGCTCGTGTGGAGCCACCAGAGTACATGCTGGAGTTATACAACCGCTTCGCCAATGACCGGACCTCCATGCCCACCGCCAACATCATTCGCAGCTTCAAAAATGAAGGTACCCTCTCCATTTGTTGTGAATTATATTGCCACATGAGAGACATACGTAAAATGTTCAGTTGTCTTTTTGTCTTGGTTGTAAGATTGCACAACTTTATAATATTGCAAAATATTGCAAGAAACCCAATTTGACGAGAGAGTCTTTGTTTATATGTAGATGTTGTTTACCATATGTGATTTCTCCAAAGTAAGTTACAAGACCACATACGTTTAAACAATGTTCTTCAGAAACAAGAACATGTGTTCTTTTTTTCATATATATATTTTATATGTATATTTGCAGCATTTGCAATACTGTGGTCTGTAGCAGTCCACAGTATCATACCGTGCAATTCATACTGCATATCATACCATGTATGACTATGTATGTGACAAATAAAATTTGAATTTGAATTTGGACACAGAAAGATGTAAGCTGATGCCTGAAACAGTTGTTCATCTAAAACTCATGGTACAATATTACTAAGAGAATAGGAGGATGGATGGATTTTCTAACTGGAACGTCAACAATGTTAGCCAGAACCATGAAGGTGAGGACGGGGACGGGGACGGGGGAAGGGGGAAGGGGGAAGGGGGAAGGGGTTCCAAGAATAATAGGTAAGGATCAGTAATGTTCAGGATGTACAACAATGCAGGTCAGTTTGTGTTCAACGCAGTGTTCATGTGTAATTCTTGCTGTGTTGTCCCCACGTGCAGATTTGTCACCATGCAGTGTGGGGCCCAAGGGCATCAGAAGACACCCACTGCTGTTCAATGTGTCTCTTCCCCACCATGAACGCGTCACATCAGCTGAACTGCGCCTTTACACCCTGGTCCAGATCGACCGGCGCCTCTACGCTGGAGTTGACCGCAAGGTCACCGTGTATGAGGTGGTGCAGTATGACACGGGAGACGCCGCTGGAGAGTATGGCGACCAGCTAGAGCTGGCGGAGTTGGCATCTCGGCAGGTGTACGGAATGGACAATGGCTGGGAGTCCTTCGACATGACCACGGCCATTCACCGCTGGAGGAAATCAGAGTACAGCACCACCCACAGACTGGAGGTACACATTGCGAGTTTAAACTCGGAGGATGAGGAAACAAATGGAGGTTTGGATCATGGGGATGGAGGACAGTCCCAAGATGGGACAATGGAGATTGACACAAACCAGGAGGACAGGCACAAGCCCCTCATGATTGTCTTCTCAGACGATCAGAGTGGGGACCACAAAGGTGACAAGCGAGAACTGAATGAGATGATTGGATATGAGGCCACAGGTGTTGGCCTTCAGGACAACCTAGAGCTTCTGAGGGAAATGGAATTGGCTGGTATGGGACCAGAGGGTGATGAAGGTGAGCCAGATGAAGAAGCTCTCCTCCAGATGCGTTCCAACCTTATTTACGACACCGCGGCCCGAATCCGTCGCAATGCCAAGGGCAACCAGTGTAAGAGGAACTCGCTGTACGTGGAATTTAAGGACATCGGCTGGGACAGCTGGATCCTGGCACCTCCCGGCTATGAGGCCTATGAGTGCGCGGGCATCTGCACTTACCCACTGACCAAGCATGTCACACCCACCAAACATGCCATCATTCAGACTCTGGTTAACCTAAAGACTCCACATAAAGTGTCACGTGCATGTTGCGTACCCACCAAGCTGGATCCCATTTCACTGCTCTATCTGGACGACACAGGGGTGGTCACCTACAAATACAAGTTTGAAGGCATGGTGGTGGCAGAATGTGGCTGTCGATAGTTTGTAAAAGGACACTGTCTTCAAGATTTCTTAAGATGTCTAAAGGTGCCCCTGAACCAAAATTCAAGGACAGGTTACAAAGTTCCAGCTAAACTGGGGCAAATAAAAAAAGAATTGCTTCCTTTCACCATCATGTGTAATAACATTTGAGTAACGCAAAGGACTGAGGACAAAAAGAGTTTGACGGAAAAAGTGGAGAGTATGTACAGGATTTTTGGTATTTGGTGAATGTGGTATATATTTGGTATATCAGGACAGAGATTATTTAACGATGTACAGAACAGTCTTCTTACAGTCTGTAGTACATGAAAGGAGGACAGAAAATCAAGCGAAGAGAAACACAATGGCCACAAACACACATAAAAACATCAGATACAGAGGTATGAGGAACTACAGAAATCCAGAAATCCAAGAGACACTATTGTGCAGTTTGTTCAGCAGCCATGTGGAGAGCTGTGTGGTTTGTAGAATGGATTCGTTGACTGTTGCCATCCATTACACTCATGCCTTGAGTTAATAGTGGCAAGTTAGAGGGAAGGACTTCATTCAGGATGGACAGGGTGGACCACTTCAAAGAGCAGCCAGTGCTCATGCAAGGAGGAGCGCTGTGACATTTTCCATTCAATGCTTTCTTAACATCTGCTCAACCTTTCTCAGGATAATCCAAGCTGAACAAGTCAGGCCCTCCTCATCATGTGCCCTTTCCCAACAAAATGCGCACAAGCAAATAAGCACTTCATTACGTTTTTAAATCACAGTGGGAACAGTGATAGGGGTGTGTGCCGGTGCATGGGGCATATTGGTTATCGCTCACCCTTCACCTCCAAGTAGAGTCACATGCCGTGTGAGGCTCTCTCCCACTCTCCTGTGCCGCAGCGATAAGGAGGTGTTGGCACCGAGAAACATCTGTCCTGCCACTCAGGACTGGAACACAGGACGCCATTCCAAGCAGTTTGGGGAGGTGCCAGTGGAAGCGGAGGGGAAGGGGAGCTTTTGAAGGGGGTTGCAGGGAGTCAGAGCTGTCAAGATTCCTGGGCATTCTCCACAGACTCAACTCTTTGACCCCAGACCACCTTGTGATGGTCAGTCTCTTACTTTCATGGACAAAAGATTTCCCGCTTGGCCCTTATCATCTTGAAAATGAGTGGAATCTGTGGCGCATGGACGCTGTCCTCTCGGACACTCGTACCGCCTGCAAGGGCTCACCAGTTCTCACCACATGAGTTGCCTACTGAACAATTTTTATGCAATTTTGGGCTTCCCAAGATGCCTTCTGTTTCTTTGCTGCTTGGATACAAACTAAAAGCCTATTTATTGATTTATTTATTACTGTGACTCATAGGTTGTATAAAAGTATATACATAATGTGCAAATTAATTGGCTTCATTAAGGATATATACCATGCCTGTGTTACAGTGAATGTCATCTGAAAATATATCTGTTTAATTTAAAGACATATTCTATTGAGTTTTGTAAATGTTTTGGTGTCGTGCTAGTTGTTGTGCTACAGGATCAACCCACTTGGCCAGTCGTTCTTCTCTCTCCGACAGGGCTTTACATCGTTAATATAAAGACCATGTGTCACTTTCTCTGTAAACTGCTCTCTGAACCGGCAGATATATTTAGACACAGAATGTCGTGTCTAACGCTTTGGGAAAGGACCGAGGCCTCAATTCATAAATTCTGACTGACCACCAAAGGCTATCACTAATAGGCCATAGTTTACATGTGTCAGACAACTCCAGAATCATGGGAAATGCGCTGGACGTCCAGCTAATGAATACAACAATAAACCGTCTGCTCCATGTCTGACGAACTGCAGATGCGGACAGTTGCTCCAAACAGCCTGTTGACAGACTTTGTCTCTTTCTGTTTCTGAAAATGAATTCAACTTGGCAAAGGCACGTGTATTTGGAAACAGCAGACACCTCTGTGTGCCAAAGCTGCCATGAAAAAAAAGTACATTTCCTGAACAACACAACTCACCTTTTGAATGTTGCAATGTATGCTATTTCTCTGCCATTAGTGGGAAAAGGCCAGTGTATGTTGTTATGTTTTGTATGCTCTGAACTTGAGAATACAGCTATTGTGTTCTTGAATACAAAAAAAGTAATAAAATCTACACTATACCACTGTAATCCATTATACCAGAACCCTAAAATATTAGGGTTCTGAAATATTACAACATATACATTTGTGATGGATTTTCATGAATTGCCTAATTTGCATGGCTCCATGCTTTATTTGCAACCTAATAAGGAATTTGCCAGATCCTCATCACATATGAATGTGGCCTGTCTTAATTTTAGTTTTAGTCTAGATTTTGCATCAAGATGTCATTTCAGTTTTTATTAGATCTAGTCACGTCCAAACTAATTTTAGTCTAGTCAAGTTTCAAAAGTCTGAGCATTGTAGTCTTATTTTAGTCAGAATTATCCATGGCTATTTTAGTCTAATTTTAGTCCATGGAAAATTGACAACATTTAAGTCGTTTTAGTCAAATTATAGTGAATTTTAGTTAATTTTAGTAATGCAATTCTATTTAACCCAATTAAGATAGTACAAGTACCTAGTAGAATAGACAAATTTTAGTCAAATCCATTTAATAAATAAAACAAGGTTATCTTACTGTTATATTGTTGGTACCTTCTAGACTCACAAATACTCTACATCCATTCCAGTGGATACATTTCTCCCTATGTTTTTTAACCACACATTCTGTTTTCATTTCTACTTTATTGTGAAGAAAAACAACACTACATTAAAACTATTAATATGATCTTTGTCATTAACATTAAGGATGACTTATTTCTGCCTTATTCCAGAAAAATATATGTAAGGTCAAGTTCAAGTGAGCTTTAATGTAATTTCAGCTACATTCAAGTTAGACAGTAGAAATGTGTATTATTAAGTAATAATACCTGAGAGATGGCTATTGTGAGCTCTGCTGTTACAAGCTTTGTCAGAAGTAACCAGGAACAAGTTACATGGGGCAGTGGTGTAAGGAAGTGACCCGGTAATTAGAAGGTTGCCAGTTTGAATCCCGAGCCAGGATTCTCACATACACTTTTAACGTTTTACCTTTTTTTTAGCACATTGGCTCAATATCCTGCATCTCAACAGGAGCAGATGTTCAAATCTGAAATGAAAGTGAAGTGATTTTCATTGTGAAACACAGCAGTGCACACAGTGACACAACAGAATGTGTCATCTGCATTTAACCGTCACCCTTGGTGAGCAGTGGGCAGCCATGACAGGTGCCCAGGGAGCAGTGTGTGGGGACGCTGCTTTGCTCAGTGGCACTCTGAGTCTTTTTTTAACCATGCAGGCACCATTTTGCAGGCCCTGTTTAAGTGTGTACTAGAACAAATGTGAATGCATTTTGTGAATTTATCCTTGTTTGAAGCAGTGAAAGTAATAAAACTGTTGCTGCACCTCCAGAGTGCCTTGGCAATGAGTAGCTTATGCAAATATTAAGGGTGAAGATATGAAAAACGAATCGTGCTGATAACAAGCTGCATTCATCTCAGCATGGAAATACAGGACAAACCCTGTCTTGTGGCTGTTCAGATGGTTAGTACACTGGATAGCCATGAGACAATAAAGACTTTTTAAATGAATTCCATTGTTGAGTGCCACTGACAGCAATCATTTTTGTTCTTATGGTAATATACTGTTATAATAGTTATCTTAATAGTTATCTTCAGACATCTTTCTGAGGTTGTAAAACCAAATGTGATACAGTGGCATCACAGATTTTTACACAGATTCTGGAATGAAGGATCCAATGCAGGAATCCTCTCTGGATTGTGAAAAAGGAGGTGTTTCTGGACTATATTTGAAGGTGCCTTTGAATTGGGACATTCCTGCTACATCTTTGGAAGTATGGACCACTGAATTGATATGTATCTTTCCCCACTCGCAGTATTCCTCTGTCACGTCAGAACTAACTGTGGTATTATGCCAAACGCAGTCTCCATGGAAGCTGCCAGGAGCAAAACAGTGCGTGAGATACATGGAGAGACTGAGCAAGGTGTTAAGTGCCTCCGCCAACAGGGTTTCTCGCTCTCAACACGCTCTCCCATCACTCATCGCACACTGCAGAAACACGCTGAAAGGAGGAAACAAGCTGGAGCTATTGCCTCCCGCCCTGGGCACTAAAGTGGGCAGCAGTGAAAACCTGGAGATAAGTCACCTACTGTACGTTTCACAGAAAAGAAAGGACATGTTCCTGGTTGGCTCTTCTGCTCAATCAAGGTAAACAAAGAGTTCCAACTATTGTATAATGCAGCTTAATGGAGCATAAGCGTCAGCCACATTGGTTCCCTTTATTGGGAAACTTTACATTCAATCACCTCAGAATTTTTTTTTTCATCTGACACGAAAAAGAGAGAATTAGTTCAATTCTTAAGATGTTTCATGCTGTCCCAGTTACTGCACTCACTGCCAAAAGTAATTACCTTTGTTCCGCAACACTGTTTGAAACTTCTTTCAGTGGGAAAGCTGAGGAATTTTAATGTATTAGTCCAACTAATACATACCAGGGTTCAAGCACCCTATCCAATTACCGCAAGCCAACAGACAAGCCTAGAATGCAGGCTCACTAATGAAATATTTACAAGACTGTTGAAATGCATGAGTCTGGCCTCTGTCACCTTAAGTCCTGTATCCTGGAACTGTGTTGGAAAAGGAAGCTGTTGGTACGTATTGCAATGCTAATCCATGCACGCAAATTGAAAACGATCCATGCAAAAAAAGCAATGGATTTATTCTCTTTATTCAACACTTTCATCCACAAATCAAAGACAAGGCACATAAGGTGTGGCAAGCATGATGACAAAGAATATACTCTTTGTTTAGGGTTGAGTGGGAGTACTCACATTTCAATATTCCCCAAAGAACCAAAATCCTGGTGCTCATCAGTCAGATCAGAATCACAACACTCACTTGCATTTCATTGAGACAAGAAAACTCTGCACACACACAGTCAATTAGTCCAGACCCCACCAACCAAGCCGAGCCCCGGCGTATGATTAGATGCGAAAGTGCTGACATATGGACTGCTTAATCTTCTAAGAATACGTGTCCACCCGTGTGCTAGCCAGCATAGTGCGTCTCATTCTCTCGAGTCATTACATCATTACAGGTTCCGATAGCTCTCTGTAATGTTGCCTCGGAATGACGTTTGAGTCTAATGGAGCCTATCGCCTCTCCCTGGGCATCACACGAGGCCTTATCCAGGCATCAGGGGGACACCTCCACCCAGAGTCGCACTCTGATGTTCCCTTCTCTTATGCCTGGCCTCAAGGCACACCAACTCTCTTTGAGACCTCACACAAACTACCGATTGCATTTATTACTAGAACGTGTGCGTTGTACAAAAATAATGGCACACTGACCACGCGCTTAACTGATTAAACGTGACAAGATGACCGTCCAAAATATATTTTATTAAAATGTTTCTTTATACTGCAATGCAGCAGGGGGAACAAGACAAACACAACAAAAATAACATCAATGCATTAGCAGGATATTAACAACTGGAATTTACATTTTTTTTCATATTTGTATATATTATAAATATAGTATATATAAATATTAGTATATAATAAATATGGTGATTTATAATGGCATATGGTACCAAAGCAAATTCCGATTGAAAAATACTATCACAAAGCAACAGATTACAGATCATATGAATATTGTCGTGAAATGATTTCAGAGCATCCATGAAAAATAGGCTGCTACCAAATGTGTAAAAAAGCATTTTTAGACCCAAAGAACCAAATAAATACATACACCTCGGATAAAAACAAGGTTTGCACATTTCTTAAGGAACCCTGTAGACTAAAGACACAGAAGACAGAGTTAAGCGGTGAGTTGAACGTGGTTATTTACATGAGAGGAAATGTCCTAATTGCCTGTAATAGAGACAGGGAAGCTCTGGCATTGGGGCGAGGATGCTGCCCTCCATTCAGTCAACTCTCTGCTCTGCTGATGAAGGAGATAATAGTTGTGCTTCTGGGGCCCAGGATGAACAGAGGGCACGTGGCCCCAGGAAATGGGCCGCAGTCACTCCACCAGGCGTCCAGGCCTATAAGCTACGTGTTCGTCTGCACTGTTGTCGTGTCCTTCTGTTCCTCGACTTGCAGACCAGAGCCACACCCCAAACTGTTTTTCATACTTTCCATGAATAAAAAACTCTAAATGAGATATATAAACAGCATTTTTCCCTCCATGACCATCTAAGGTCACAAATTTATAGAACTCATGTGCATATTTGCATATAGTTAACAGTTGCATTGCTTATCTATTTGTTTACACGCATACAAAAAGACACGTGTAGGATGCCAAGATTAATCAAAATGACATTTTGTGAAATAAATGCATGCACAGTACAGGAGACATTGAAAATTCCCCAACTAAATGCATCAAAGTAGTAATATATATCCATTCAAACTGAAGTACTTGTCTTTAAGTTTGCAAGGACTCAACAAAAAGTGGTAATGGGAGGACACCCTGTGGAGTATTCAGGGTATTGTTCCTCTGAGGTCAAATAGCGGGGCCATTCCTGAGCTATTGAACATAAAATGTAAAACATTAACAAATCTGAATGTCCCTTTCACTATGATTCATTTTTCTGATGACTAGTAGTCATATTCATACAATTCAATGTATACTTAGTGTTCCTACAATCAGAAGGTTGCCGGTTCGATTCCCGAGCTGGCAAGGTTCCACCGAGCAAAGACCCACACACAACTCCCCGGGCACCTTTCATGTCTGCCCACTGCTCACTAAGGGAGATAGTTAAAAGCAGAGGACACATTTAGTTCTGTGCTGTGTATCACAATGACAATCAGTTCACTTTCATTAAAAAAAAAAACAAAACATTTCCTTTAACCCTTAAATTTCATTCCATGGTTTTGCCAAGGCACATGTTTGTCTTTTTAAAAATCTTTTTCAAAGCTGCCCTGTGTAAAACTATCAGAACTAAGAAAAGAAAAGATTTAGAGTCTTACTCTGTTAACAAGAAGAGTTTGAAAGTTCATTTAGTTCAGTAGTGGTTGAGTTAATATTCACAAGGTTATAATCGACTTTTAAACTTTTTTCTTTCAAATGGCCAAAGAGAAACCAAAAGAGATTGGAATCATGGACCTCACATTAAATTCAAATCCACACTGGCTGCACTGTCCATAGTGAACACTGTAATGTGTGCAGTCTATGGGGAATCTTCCTACAGCATTGTACCAAACAACCAGTCCCAGTGTTTGAAATAGGGGGCATAATTGCCTTTGAGCTTCTCGTGATGAGCTTGGTGGAATCGTGCACCCCCAAAGATGGGTATCACTCGATGGAAGGAGAATGGAAGATCGTAGCCACAGTGATCCTCCACAGCCAGCCAGCTGTTGAGAAGGTGGAACAGGAGCTCGCTCATGGGGTGGCATCCCACTATCACGGTACTAATTATTGCCAGAAACTGCAGGGAAAGTAGCTCGGGGATGCTGGCGTCCTGGGCAATCAGTGCAAACATGTCATAGTTGAGGTGATGAGTACGGTGGACATGTTGATAGAGCCAGTTTATCCTGAACCACACAAACATAAAGAGACTGTCAGTCTGAGAAACATCATGATACATTACACATGCACAGTCACCAAAACCAAACTTCATGCGCAGAGCCCTTATGAATCACTTTTTGTAACAGGTTGGAGAGCAGCTGCACAGTTGCCTCTATGAACCCTGGAACATTTACATTTACATTTACAGCATTTATCAGATGCCCTTATCCAGAGTGACTTACAATCAGTAGTTACTGGGACGGTCCCCCCCCGGAGCAATTTAGGATTAAGTGTCTTGCTCAGGGACACAATGGTAGTAGGTGGGATTTGAACCTGGGTGTGTTAGGCAAGTGTGTTACCCACTAGGCTACTACCACCTGACCAGGAACATTCATCTTGGTACAACTGAACCTGCATCGAACAATTAGCTGCACAAAATGAACCCTTAAAGAACCATTAAGTGATAAAATATGGTTCCATATGAACTTAAAAGGGTTCTCTAGCAGAACAATGGCACAGTGGACAAAGAACATGTTAAAACTCTGCCCCCCGATCCATTACACACTGCGGTACATTGCATGTTTCATGGCACCTGTCTGTGTTGTAAGTAAGAAATTACTTGCACTGGAAAAACTGTGTACTGGAATGGTGTCTGGATGCTCCCAACAGCCCCACCCAACACCAGTGGAGTGCATTTACACACAGAAATGAAATACAAACATCGTTTGAATTATGGAGGACCTGAGGGAAGCTCAGCTCCCCTGAAACTGAAACAAGCCATTTGAACGCCTCCCTTGCTCTACACTTGACAATTATATATACACCACGATTAATCACGTGAAAACTTTTCCCACCTTTCACATGACCTATAACCTATAGAGTTAAACCAAAACCAAAACAAATCAAAATACAAAAACCATACAATAAGTTGGATGTGTGTGTGTGTAAGTGTGCACACGTTACAGTAGAAAACTAAAATCAGTCCAAAATCTGACAGATGTGGAAGGATTCTGCAGGGAAGTCATGATGAGCCAGACTGATAGATTCCTACCCAAGAAGATGCTGCAATTAAATCAAAAGGAGCATCAACAAGGCCGAGCGGTTAAGGAAGTGGCCCCGTAATAAAAAGTTGGCGGTTCGAATCCCGATCCGCCAAGGTGCCACTGAGCAAACCCATCTTGATTGGGTTCAGGTCCGGTGACTGTGGATGCCAGGTCTCCAATTTTTTTTCAGTAGTTACAGGGACAGTCCCCCCCTGGAGCAACTTAGGGTTAAGTGTCTTGCTCAGGGACACAACCTGGGTCTTCTGGTTCATAGGCGAGTGTGTTACCCACTAGGCTACTACCACCCACATAAGTCCATTTGTGTTCATTCATAGTTTTGATGCCTTCAGTCACAATCTACCAATGTAAATGGTCCTGAGAAGGTGCCCCCAAACTTTTGTCCTGTACTGTGTTCACAGCATGGAGCATTTTAATGGTGATGCAGCAAAACTGACATAAAAATTGCTTACTTGTGCATGGTGATATGGATGAGGAAGAAAAGGGAGTCAAACAGCAGCAGGGCGAGGATGATTTGGCGCAGCAGGAGCAGGCAGGACGGTGCCAGTTCGGGCATATCGAAGCTGCGCAGGCTGAGCAGGAGCGCGGTGGCGGGCACCACGCCGACCAGGTAGTTGACCAGGATCCTGCCCAAACTGCCCACCCAGCGCCACAGGGAGCCGCCCGGCTTGTCGCGGATCCTGTACCCCCCGATGCCGGGGTGCAGGCGTCGGAGGAGGTCGAGGGCCAGGAACGGGACGCAGAAGAAGAGGTGCAGCACCAGCCCGAAGGACGCGGACACCAGCGGGGACCGGAGCAGCTGCTGGCGGGCGCGCAGCGCGTCGTACGCGGGCTGCAGCCACAGCCCCTCGGCGTCGCCGGGCGAGACGCTGGTCTGGTTCATCGCTGAAGTTCGGGAGGGTTCTGGTCGTGATCCGGGGAGCCGAAAACTTGCTGCGAGTCTCGGACAAAGGGGCCGCTATAAATATGTGCAGGAGGAGAAGGCATTTCTCCGTATTTCGAGCTGTGGGGGTTCCGGTGCACCGACCCGAACCCTTCTCGTCTGATAATATCACAAAAAAAGAGACATCTATTTCAGATCAAGATTCCGATATTGCGAGAATCAGTACACAGAGAGAGAAATGGGAGTTTCACTGTGTACCTACATGGGTACAGATGCTTGTCGCTGCGGCAGGACCCCACCTGTCCTCGCAGGTATTTCTGTACCTGCTGCACCGTCTATGGCACAGTTGTGTACCAGTCATGGGATTATTGAAATTATATATACATATGCAAGTATGATGTAGCGGTCTGCAAAGGGAGCTGGGGGTTAAAGACCCTGCTTAAGGAGCCACAGACGTGGGGAGGCGGGGCTCGAACCCGCAACTTTCAACTCACAGAGTCTTAACCTTGGGGTTACTCTGGATCATTTCCATGTGGTGCAGGCTCGTGGGTACAACTATGTTCTTTCCCAAATCATGGCATCACAGGAGCCGTCCTGTACTTTCCTGTAACAGTCTAAACAGAGCGGAAAGCGATGGTTTTCACCGATACGAGCCTGGCTTTATACTCCTTACATGCAACAAAGATGCGCCTTTTCATTAATGGATAGATTAATAATAAGAAGCACTCACACACACAAAACCAGCCAGTGAAACAACTGATCAAAAATACACTTTTATTGTAGAAAATCAACTATGGGTCAGAAACATTTGTTCCCATTTAAATTCCAAAGAACAGTCATCTGAAAAACGATGTGAACTATATTGATCCTGATGAAGAAGTGAAGTCAGTGGTCAGTTTACCTGTTCACGGCAGCGCTTTCCACTGGCCGTCTACAGTGCTGAGTTCATACGTCAAAAAAAAACCTGAGATAAAATATTAACTAATTAAATATACAGTGTTCCCAAGAAATACGTCCCATAATATAAAATGTCTGCCAAAACATCACAGTGGACATTTGTAGCAGTTCAGACAAAAGATCCCTGTGTGTGCAGCACTGCCAAAACAGAAAGAGAAGGGCAGACGCATGCTTGTGTCAAGTCCTCATTCATTAGCCACAGAGGATACATTACCAAAATTATTCAAATGCAGTGTCCCACGCCACCCTGCAATGTGCGAGTGGCACCAGAGACCTCCAGGAATCCGTCCAGTCACTTTAAGTGATGCCAGCTACTTCACTGTCTGTGCCATTCATGGGCCCACAAAGGACGTGCTGTTTCTTGCGGAGCAGCATGGCACAGTGCTGCCTATAAAAGAAGCGAGGGGGGTCATTAACAGCCTGTGGGCCCAAAACGTGTCATGACCTGATGGAACCGAAAATCACTTGTAAATGCCAATCAGCCGTGCTGATCTGTTGACCATATTCGCAGACACACATGACTCCAGGGCTCCGTGTGCACTTGTCATTATTCCGCTGTTGGAAATTGAGGGACTTTTTACCGCCCACACCCTGCGCCTCTGTGGCCTGAAAAGAGTTTTAATGTCCAGTCTGCATAAATGTGCAACCGGTGAATTAAAGGCCAAATCATCCAAAGGTACTATTCATTCTTTTTTTTCCCCCTCTTTTTCTCTCTCTCTCTCTCTCTACATATACACACACACACATATTACAATCATGTGAATATTAAAGTCCAATTATTATGCAAGTACACTGTATACATGGTGCAACAACCCCTGATTACGGGTCATTTCTTAAATTTTTTGCTATATTTTCATATTTTCGCAAAGGCCATAGACCATACTTTCCATCTGTATCCTTAAAGGTTGGGCCAGAAAATACTTGGTCCTGCTTACATATATTTCCAGGTTATGTAATGGAAAAGATTAGCGTTACTAACACACATACTCCATCACTTTTCATAGTTTTGATGCTTTCAGTGAGAATCTACCAATGTAAATGGTCATGAAAATAAAGAAAACACATTAAATAAGAAGGTGTGTCCAAACTTTTGGCCTGTACTGTATACATCCAGGTTATGTAATGGAGAAGATTAGTGTTACTAACACACATATATACATAAAAAAATAAACAGACATCACTGGGAATTACAAATTGTACACAAAGTGTTTGTAGATGCGCTTTCAAATGGTTGATTTTTTCTTTTCTCCTTCGATTGGCCATCACAGCAGTATGATGGATGGAGGGCTCCGTACCTATGCTTTACTCAAAGTCTTTTTTCCCCTCTGAGAGCATGTCTGTGATCACTGATGTTGCCACTGAAGGTCCTGTTGGCCCTGAGTCCACAAACATCTGGGGTATTTCACTCCCAAAGTAAATCTTGCTGTTGGCGGCGATGGCTTTGAATTTCATCAGCTGCAAGTACTCTGGTGTCAGCTTCAGCTGAGTATGGAAGAAAGAAGCAAATACATTTTAGCTTTCACCAGAGGGGGAGAAAAAAAAAAGACCCCCCCCCCCCGCGCCAGTTGGTTGTTCTCTCTGATTTTACCTTATTGGCTTCTGCTTCCTTCTGGGCACTGTAGAACTCAGCATCAGCTTTCGCTTTCTGTCTGGCCAGGAAGGCGCCATCTGTTCAAAGTCCAAGAACAGACAAGCATGAGTTCACCAGCATACAACCAGCAAAAGTGTCCATCAAAACAAAAACTTAGCATTCCTTCGGGTTTGTTGCCATATAACCTGCAATTTAATGGATTTTCAAATTAGATTTCTTTGGGTTTTTAGTAATTATACACTACTCACACACAATCAGTTAGGGATGTTGTTATTTGAATGAGTGCTTTTCCTATTTGCTCTGAATTTTTATGAAATAAGAAAGTTTCCTTTGATATTACTGTATGAGAAGAAACACATATTTATTACCCCAAAAATATAGACAATAACAGGGATAGGCCCAAATAACAATCTAATCTTACTAATCTTAGTAGCGGGGGTTTCCACATGATACATGAGGCACTCCAACTTCCTGAAGTCGAGCTGTGACAATTCTGCCACGATGTGGTGGAGCATTATCATCCATGAACAGAAAGTTGGGGGTGTGCTGGTGGAATTGGGGGATGATGATGGGTACTATGATGTCTCTGAGGTAAGAACGTGCAGTGACTGAGCCATGTACAATAACCAAATCTCTTTGCACTGACTGGTGATGCCTGTCCAGACTGTTGCACCTACTCCAAAAAAGCAAACCATAGAGACCATGTTCACCTCGCCTTCTCCTGCAACTCTGACAACCAGCATTTCTGTGCAAGGTGACCAAACACTCAACAGTAGGTCACTTTGCATTGTCCAGGTCACATGGTCTTGTGCCCACCGCAAACATTCAATGCAGTGTCTTGGTGTCGGTGGAGTCACCTGCTGGTTTGTCTAGAGACCCTGGTACCCCTCACATCTCTTAAAAGGGCCTGCAGTTGTGTGGCAGTTGCATAACGATGTCTGATAGGTCTTTAGGTACTGGGCATCATTGCGGTCTTTCACTCGTGGGTCACTCTGTGATGAACTCTGCCAGGAGTTCTGTGTCCTGCATGTGCGCCGACGGTAACACCCTGCGGGCCTGTAAAAGACGACACCCAGAAGTGGGCACCTGTGGGCGAAGGTGTGAGAGGACGAGCGAGAATGTGACATCAGCAGCGCTGATGAATCGGAAGAGGAGAGGAGAGCCCAGACAGCACCACCCTGCGGTATAATGAGAGTTTGCCAGACAGTCCGAGACTGCCTCTCTGTGGGCGAGAGACACAGGATGTGTCAATAGGGACAGGCAGTGGCAGGGACTGCACGTGCCATGAAGGAACAGCCCTGCAGTGCAGTAAGCAGTCTCCGTGCAGTCCTGGACTGCATCCTTGGGGTGGCAGGGAGTGAAGCAGACAGGGTCAGTAGGGACATGCAGGGGCATGTAAAAGGTCTCTGGCCGGCGCTATGCGAGAAGACATCTGGAGTCCAACCAGAGGGTTCGGTGCCAGGGAGGACCAGCATTGCATGCACAGATGGAGCCCTGTGGTTGCCACCCCCACCATCCCCCCAGCTGACAGTGATGGAGCTTAGTCACCTCGGCGTGGCAACCTTGAGGGTTGGGTACTTTGCCAGAGGCTGGGTTCACACAGATGCCGCTCATGGGCATGATTAACAGGTCCTAATCGCTCCCCCCATGAAGCTCATTTTAAATACAAAGACCCTTGGCCCTTGAGCTGTGTTTTTTGTGTTTATTAAAAAGCCCTATTTATTTCACATTGTCCTGCTTCTGTGCTTCCTTCCAACCACAACCCCAAGTTGTGACAACCACCTATGGGGTCACCGACCCGGAAGCAGAAGAAGTAAAAATGCTGAACGTGCCCAGATGGCATTGCACTGCTTTTTTTGTGCAGGTTTCCGCCACTATGAGAGAAGACATCTGGGGTCCAACCAGAGGGTTCGGTGCCAGGGAGGCACCCCAATGCTACGCTCCCTCCAGTGGCTCCAAGTAGCTGCCCACATCAGATTCAAGATTCAAAATGCTGGCCTACAAAGCCAAACATGGGGTTTCACCACCTACCTCACAGCCCTTATTATACCTTGCACTGCACTTCACACTCTCAGACCATCTGGTGTATTTTCAAACAGCATCTTAAGACCTTCCTCTTAAGACTAACTTGCAATGTTCTTATAGTCTGATTTCTGTTACGAAAAACTACAACAGAGTGAATAGAATGATTGTATTCATGGTTTGAGTTGTAATGAACCAGAACTGATTGCTTCATTGATGGTAACATGAAAAGCACTCTGGATAAGAGTGTAAAAGTCAACCCCCCAACCTAAAACTACAGCTTGATAGTCATACTAACTCACTATGTCATCAGACATGGCAATCATTAAAATTATTATTATTTTTTTTACTTTATCTATTTGTTTAATCATAAAAGTTATCTTTGCATTAGCGACAGGAAGAAATGTGGTAATGTGTTGTATATACTTGAAGTAAACCTGTCCACTAAGAAGGGAATTTATCAGAGAAGCAACCCAGAGGCCATGAAGGAGCTGGGCAGCAGAGATGGGAGTATCTGTCTATTTCAGCCTTATAAGCCACACACTATACAGACCTGGGCCTCAAGGAAATTTCCCAGAAGGCATAGAGGAAACTCTCCAAACATGTGGAGAAAGGTGCCAAGTTCAGATCAGACTAAAATTGGACTTTTTGGCCGTCAAAGACTATGCTATTTCTGGAGCAAACCTAACACCTTTCTTCATGCTGAGAACACCATCCACACCGTAAAGCAGGGTGGAAATGGTGGAGGCATCATGATGCGGGGATGTTTCTTATTAACAGGGACTGGGAAACAGGCCAGAATTGAAAATATGAATTGCAAAAAAATACATTGTATAAGTTTGAAAAGTTTCACCTTCCAGTAAGACAATGACCCTGAACACACTGCTAACTCCAGTAGGTTCAGGAGATACTGTTACAATCCCAGACCTCAACAATTTTGTTCACTGATGATAATGAACATGTGTGCATATGCACTTTGTTTTTTCTATGTTTACATTTCAGCTCAGTCCTCTACAAGCACAACACCAGCCTTTGATACACTTCTTATTTTCAATCTCATCAATTTTATTTGAATGTTTTGGGGTCCACTATCTCAGTGTAATAAAATGCAAAAACTAAAAATTCTGTTCTGAGTTATTATTAATAAATATTACTTACTAAAATATTAAGATTATTCAGGTAAGAATTGTGATTGCATATATTATTCGCTCACCAGTCAAAAAAACTGTATATGTGAAACATAAATGTGTGAATATAAGGGTTATATACACAAACATGGAAAATATGCCAATGAAAAAAATTAGATCCCATGAATAAAATGACATTAAATAAAGTGATTCTGATGAATAAATGAAATCAATAGAGAGAGTTAAGGGTATCTGCAGGTATAAGCAGGTCAAAATTCAGAATGGCAAAGAGCATGTGACCACCTTACAAATAGTTCTTTCCAAACACTAATTGGAACTGAAAGTGTTGGGGAAAAAAAAACTTCAAAATGTCTGTATTCTACAGAGCACTACAGAGCATGAAAGTGCATGAATTTCGCAACAAACAAGTAACTTATGAATATATTAGTGAATTGTGAATTGAATTAGTGAACTTCCACAATTATGGCATAGATCTGAGTTCTTCAATATTCGTCTCCTGCTCAGCTTCCAAATGTTCCACTCAAGCGTTCCACTGCTTATTGGGGGCAGTGGTGGCCAAGTGGGGCAGTGGTGGCCTAGCGCTTAAGGAAACACCCCCTGTAATCAGAAGGTTGCCAGTTCGAATCCCGATCCGCCAAGGTGCCACTAAGCGAAGCACCGTCCCCACACACTGCTCCCCGGGCGCCTGTCATGGCTGCCCACTGCTCACTCAGGGTGATGGGTTAAATGCAGAGGACAAATTTCACTGTGTGCAACATGTGCTGTGCTGCTGTGTATCACAAGTGACAATCACTTATTTTTTATTTATTTATTCCGATCTCATACTCAAAAACGCAAATTAGAAATTAAGTAAATAATCTTGTTTTTTGGGTCTATGGTATTTGAACCGTTGAGACCTTTGAAATCTGGATGAACAAATTTGAGATAAAACATTATCTGGTTAAATCTATGCTCCAGATGGCGGTGGCACTGAGATGATTCAGATGAGTAGAGATTAAACTCTGGTGTCTGCAGATGCCATAAAGACAAACAGGACAAAGGTGCTTTTATTTCAGTAGTGACTGCATTTTTTATTTTTAAATCATGTCCTCAAAAAACAGATGATTATTTTGCCAATTTTCTTTGGACAAAACTGCACCAGCCTAGTTACTAATGAAAAATTCTTTTTTGTTCAGGGAGAAACTAACCACCAAATACCGTGGGTTTGGCAGAAATCAGAAACAAAAAGAACCAGACCACAGTTGTAAATAAGCACAGTTGCACACAAGCATAAAGGTAAAAGGAGGGTGATGAAGAGTACAGTAGCCATGAAAATGTTATATTCAAAGACTAATTTCGCACGCACCTTCAATTTCAGAGATTTTCTTCTCTGTTTCCTTTTCCATCACTTTCTGTCCAAACTTTATCTCTGCAACCTGAGCCAGCTTTTCTGCCTCTGGAAAGGGTGAGCAGCAGACAAATCAAAAGCAGACAGTGAAATATTAAGCAATCCACTGCTAAACAATCCCACGCTAAAAAAAAAAAAAAAAAGAAAAAGAAAAAGTTAAATCAGGCTCAGATTTGGTTTTTATTTGCACCAAAAGGACTTTGTGGGTCGGTTTCCCAGCTGTATTTAAGGCCATATTGGATTAAAAAGTCATTACGGATGGTTTATTCCACTATGTCTGCGGTTTGATGTTGTTGTAAAGAAGACGGTAATTAGGGATTTAATCATTACCATCATGTTTCCTGTGCAGATGGGCTTGTGAGGGTCAGACTGTGATGGTCTGAAGACATACTAAGTGACATGCAACCATTGATATAAACTTTTGATAAAACATTTTGTCAACCTTGGCTCAGTGAATGAAGTTGGATTGCAGAAAATAGAGGAATCTGTTTCCATAAAACTGTCCTTTTGTTTGTTTCAGACTTTTTCATAACAAGCTTTATGATGGTATGTCCCTTTGTAATAATAGGTCTAGTCAATTTAACTGTAAATGAAGACTTGAATGAAGTTCTTTTCTTTTTCCGACAGGACACTGATATAACAGTGACACCAGTTTGACATGAGCATGGATTTTTTTTTTTTTTTTTTAAATCACAGAGTTGGACCACCAAATGTTCTTGTAACAAATACACACCAATCAGAGCTCTAATGCGCTCTGTCTCCGCCTCCTTCTCCACGACCCGCTGGGTTTGGGCAGCAATGAGCAACTTTGTCTTTTCACTCTCCCTGTGGAAGAAATACACCCCCGCATATACACATAAAGACATTTCCAGGAATGTGCAACAGTATTAGTAAAACACCCATCCTTATTTAGATCTAGTGCCATGAAAGGAAAAATACAACAAAGTAATGAAATCAATATGGATTGAAGTGTTTAATGACATGTCGTGTATAAAAGTACGCACGATCCCACTCATATGGATCTCGTTCGAGTTTAATAAAAGTAACTGGAGAGCATTAGGAAACGTCTTTAGGGACAACACTTCTGTCCCTCCAAACTACCCTCAGGGCACACTTACATAAGCTCATAGTTCCTGCGTATTGTCTCCGGGATGTTTGGCTTGGTCACTCGTACAGCCTGCGGGTTCAGAAAAAAAAGGGGGAAAGAGAGAAGCAGTTACAGACATACAGCCAATTGTTCTCCCAGAAAACCATGCCACTGCCAATCACAACTCTCCATCAGCATGAAATATAAAGACTAATCTCACATATTAAGCTCAGCGTACAAGGATGTAGTAGTGCATTGTAACTGCAGGCAATGGGCTGTAGCCATTATTGATAATAATAAAATTGTCGTATATATTTTCTGCTGTTGCATTTTTACAAAGCACATATGGCATTAAATCACACACATCATATCGCTGGTCCAGAACACTGTTACTACAGTGTACAAGTGTAAACTAAACAACTCTTTCAGATTTTTAAACAGTCACAGAAAAATTATGCAATCCAAGTTTACATCATAACCCTCCCTTCTTCCATGTGGTGGAGACCAGGGACAAAATGGGTGGTAGTAGCCTAGTGGGTAACACACTCTCCTATGAACCAGTGTCCCTGAACAAGACACTTAACCTTAAGTTGCTCCAGGGAGACTGTCCCTGTAACTACTGGTTGTAAGTCGCTCTGGATAAGGGCGTCTGATAAATGCTGTAAATGTGACAAAATGAAGGCCACAGAGGCGTTAAATCAAATAAAGTTGCTCTAACTAGGGCTGCAACTTTTACAAAAGGCTTTTGTAAATTGAACTGAGAGACAAAGAACTGAAACGTCTTAAATCAGGACTTCCAGGATTGGCCAGGAATTCAGACGGAGAATGATCAGGACACACACTGCACAATGGCCAAGTAATAGGTCGGGTATGGACCCCCACAAACAATTTTCATTCATGTCCAAGAGACCATGAATTTTTTTATATAAAGAATACAGTTCCTGGCAGGGCACTACTGCTGAAATCCCTGGAACTGGAACATGACTGGAACAATGATTTTCAGACGAACCTTTCCCAGTGTTAAACACTAAACAAATGTCATCAACCAAGTACTGTAAAGGGGGTGATAACTGCCCCTTCCAGAACAAGAGGTGACTGTTTGTAGGGATTTACATTTACAGCATCCAGAGCAACTTACAGTCAGTAGTTACAGGGACAATGCCCCCCAGGAGCAATTTAGGGTTAAGTCTTGCACAGGGACACAATGGTAGTAAATGGGGTTTAAACCTGGATCTTCTGGTTCATAGGCGAGTGTGTTACCCACTAGGCTACTACCACCAAAATGAGGGCAGGTCTCATGTATTGGAAAGAATTCAAACACACAAAAAAGGGACAAAAATTACGACACAAAAATTTCCAACTCCCCTCTGAGTCGGAGTTGACTTGGTTTCCTCTAGCTCCGCCCCTTGCCCAGAAACAGGATAGCAGTCTCCTCTCTGTACATTTGGGTTTTCTGATTTTTCTTAGGTCATGTGCTGCATGCTACCCAATTTCCCCGGCCGGTCTAATCTGAAGACTAACAATCTGTTTTAATTATTTTATTTTACCCTCTTATGGCTGTTACAGAGTGTTTATGTGCCTCCAGCAGCATGTATAGAGGTATTATTACCCTGAAGGATATGAAGCACCCAGTACTTTAATGGGCAGTGGGGGTGTTTTGGGGTCTCTCACCACGTTCTGATATATTCAGGTAATAAACCTCTACCCGCCATTCATATTACCTCATATTATAATTATGAAGTAATATATAATAAAGTTCATATTACAGTTTTTTTCTTCTCCCACTTGACACGAGTAATTGTTTTTCAGAAGCTACACAGGGGGTGATGGGACATCTGCTGCCCAGGTGTGGTAGAGCTGGTGGTCCTAGACTTCCCGTATGCACATCACTTGTAGTCTAATGATTCCCTGGTATTTACAGCACAGTTTGTTAAACAAAAAGAACAGTTAAACAGGTTTTCAGCAGAGGAAGAGTTCATCATATTTAGTTAAATCAGACCAATAGATTCCCCTGGATTCCTTATTTCTTCGTAGATTATGCTCCAGGCTTTTACCGCAGAATCCTACAGTTGTTATCTGCATTGCAGGTTTCTCTCTTTAGCATTCCCTCCCGGAAGTAAAACGTATGTTCAATTGGGTTACGTGTGATGGCAGAGAGGTGCAATCAAATTAACATTTCATAAAACACTTTTAACCAAATATTGCAACAAAATTCCAAGCAATGAATCTTATGGAAAGAGTAGGAACGATAGACAGGAAGTGCATGTTGTGTCAGTCAAATAGTAAAGAGAGCGATGGACATAATGATGTGTGGGAATCTAGGGTGACCAGATTATAGATTTTGTTTTATGAAATGTTAATTTGATTTGACCTCGTTGACCACCATAACTAAGAGCTGGAGATTGACTTGGATAATCCATTTTTCTCTCCTGATGAAGTTTATTTGTTGAGGTGCCAATGTGTTTTGTATCATTGTTCCTCCCAATTAGTTTAGATGCATCTCTCCAGCACGTAGTATGCGTGTGTAAACCACTGCATTCATGCAGTTACACGATGACTTATGATGATAATCAATAAAGATTATACAGCCCTTTATAGAAGTTGTTATGCAACGGTGAATGAATAGGATCATGACCAGATCCCTTCTTTCTCCATATTTTGGCCATCATTGTTGGTAGAGATAAGTCTTGTTATTTTCCTTGGACAACCAGCTCAATGCTTTTCAGGATATGGAAAATTGTGGTACTAAGTGGACCCTCCTAGTCATTTATGGGTCTTGCATTTTTTACATTATAGAATAAAATGAAGACATAGGACTACAAATTAACACACATTATGGTGCTCTATAGACCACTGCATTCATTCTGTTACTTAATGAGTTATCGTGATCATCAATTAAAACGATACAAACGGTTTGAGAAATTATTATGCAAGCCTAAGGTGTGACGTAACCTCGAAAGCTTGAATGTTTAGTATCATGAGCAGATCCTTCTTTCTCCATATTGTGGCCTTTCCATCATTGTCGGTAGAGATATATCTTTGTATTTGTCTGTAATAAGTTGTCATCTTCCTAGGTCAACCTGGTTTCATGCTTGAAATCCTTTTTCAAGATATTTCCAATTGTGGTACTGTCCTGACCCTCTTGTATTTTTTAGATTATAGAATACAACTGATAATACAGGACCAGGACATAACACACACAGTAGGTTATGTAATAAAACAAAAAAAAAAAGTTGAACATTTGAGACTCCTCAAAGCAGAGAGCTTTTGCTCTCCACCAGCTTTAGCAACAGGGATGGTTTCCAACAGTCCTGAAGGTTTATGCACCTTCTTATCATCCACTCATGTTAATGAGCATCTCATGAAGCGGCTTTTGATGATGGCAGTGAACAAAGCAGCCATGAAGGTAAAATGAGGCAACACTGAAAAAATAGATTCACAAATGTATATACAGCGCATCACTTTTTCCACATTTTGTTATGTTACAGCCTTATTCCAAAAAAGTTGAGTTTTTTTTATTATTACACACCCCTGTAATAATAAGGTTCCACAGTTAAGAAGAAATAAGTGATTGTCACTGCAAAGCACACAGTACACACAACAAAATGTGTCCTCTGCTTTTAACCCATCACCCTTAGTGAGCAGTGAGCTGCCATGAAAGGCACCCACAAAGGTGCAATGTGTGTGGGGACGGTGCTTTGCTCAGTGGCTCCTTGGCGAGGATTCTCAGGATTCGACCCAGCAACCTTCTGGGTCCATTACCTTAACCCTGGGCCAACCACTGCACTTGACAATTGACTGTTCATGTCAGAGAACAAACCAAGAATGAAGTCAAAGGAAATCTGGGGAAGGTTTCAGAAACATCTCTGCTGTTTTGAAGGTCCTAACAAGCACATTGGCCTCCATCATCCATAAGTGGAAGAATTAAAAAATTCCAGGACTCTTCATAGGGCTGGCCGGCCACCTAAACTGAGCAATCAGGGGAGAGGGAGTAAGAGAGGTGAAAAGAACCAGATGGTCACTGTCAGAGCTCCAGAGGTCCTCTGTTTACAGAGGAGAACCTTCTAGAAGGACAACCTCCTCTGCAGCAATCCACCAATCAGGCCTGAATGGTGGAGTGGCCAGACAGAAGTAAAAGGGGCATGGCAGCCCACCTGTAGCTTGCCACTCACGGACCATGAAAAATAAATGTCTCTGGTCTAGGGTTGCAAAATTCCCGGAATTTTCAAAGATGGAAACTTTCCATGGGAATTAACGGGAATTAATGGGAATAAACGGGAATTAACAGGAATTTATGGGAATAAACTGGGAATTTTCAAAATTGAAGGTTGGCTCTTCTTAGGGAACTTAAATATAGTTGAGCAAAGTATATTTTAGCATAATATTGAAAAAAACAAACAAATGCAATTCAAATACACTTGAATATCCATGCCATTCCTTAATCACATGTACAGAGCACATGCTTGCTGCATGGCTATTGAGACCACCTACTGGCACTGTGCATGCCTCCATCACATGTACACATGGACCACACTTTTGGGCCTGAAGGACAAAGAGCATTGAAGGCACACATTTGAGCCTGTGGACTTAACAAGTGAGGTAAGTTGGTGGGAAAGAATATCTAGCATTCAGAAAATCCTCAAACCTATTGCAGCAGCAATAGCGAAGATAGAGGGGGATGGTGCCATCTTGTCAGATGTCCAGTGCCTTTTTGCAGAACTCAAAGAAGAAATCCAGACAATTCTGCCCACTTCCCTACTACTGAAAGCAGAGGAAACGGCTGTGGTCAAGTCATTGGAACAGTGGAGGGAGTTCTGCATGAAGCCAGTGCATGCAGCAGCATACATGCTGGACCCCAAATATGACAAGGGCATACTTTCTGGGGAAGAGATCAATGGTGCCTATGCGGTCATTACAGCCATGTCTGACCACCTGGGTCTCAATAAAGGCAAAGTTCTAGGCAGTTTGGCAAAGTATCGAACAAAGCAAGGCCTTTGGAAAGGGGATGGAATATGGCAGTCATGCCAGCACATATCTGCAGTCACCTGGTGGAAGGGACTATGTGAATCTGAGGCCCTTGCACCTGTAGCCTCCATCCTCCTCCAAATCCATCATCAGCCGCCTCCGAGCGCAACTGGTCACTGTTTGGGAACACCCACACAAAGGTTCGCAACAGGCTCACAAATGTGAGAGTGGAAAAGCTGGTCGGCATTCCGGCAAACCTACGGCTCTTTGAGCCTGACACAGAGCCATCCTCAACAAGGCTGGAAAGTGACACTGAAGAGGAAGACTCAGAGTTGGATGCTGAGGAAGTGGACATGTTGTTGGATGATGATGAGGTCCAGGAAGAGTCTATTGACTGAGCAAAAATGAGAAAAGAGGATTGCTTGAAGGAAGATTTGCATGTTTAATGGGACGTTTTGGAGGATAAGTGGCATTTTTCATTTAACCTTTTGAATGGGACTTTGTGGAGATTTTTGAACAGGGGGCATTTTTGAATGAACGGGGTTAGGGGATGGTAATATTGAACTCAACATTTATGTTTTTATTCATCCATGAAACAAGTTATTGAAACGTGTTCTATTCTACTGTACTTACAAATAAATCTGTTGAAATATCTGTTGAAAACATTTTGCATGGAGGTTTTCTTATGATTTCTGTTTATATTTATGCTTGGAAATAATATATTCCCAGTTAGTTCTCCTTAATTCCCATTAATTTCCAAAATTCCCAAGCTTAACTTACCATGGAAATTTACCGGAAACTTTTCGGAAATTTACTGGAAATTTTCCGCCCCTTTGCAACCCTACTCTGGTCTGATGAGGCAAAGATTGAATTCTTTGGTGTGAATCAAAGGCATCACGTTTGGATTTAACCACGCACTGCTCATCACAAGGCCAATACCATCCCTACAATGATGCATGGTGGTGACAGCATCATGCTGTGGGGATGGTCTTCAGCTACAGGAACTTAGAGACTAGTCAGGGAGAGGGAAAGATGACTGCAGCAATGTATAGAGACATCCTGGATAAAAACCTGCTCCAGAGCGCTCTTGAATGGTTCATCTTTCAGCAGGAAAATAACCCTAAGCATACAACCAAAATATCAAAAGAGTGGTTTTCAGGACAACTCCATGAATGGCCCAGCTAGAGCCCAGACTTGAATCAGATTGAACATCTCTGTGCACTGACACTTCACATCCAACCTGATGGAGCTTGAGAGGTGCTGCAGAGAGGGATGAGTAAAACTGGCTAAGGATAGATGTGCCAAGCTTATGGAATCATATTCAAAATGACTTGAGGCAGTAATTGCTTCCAAAGGTGCATCAACAAAGTATTGAGCAATGCTGTGAATACTTACATACGTGATTCTTTTTTTTTTTTTTTTATAAATTTGCCAAAACCTCAAGCAAATTTTTTCACATTGTAATTATGGGGTGTTGAGTGAAGAATTCTGAGGGAATTTTTATGTAATCCATAGTGGAACAAGGCTTTAAAATAACCACATGTGGAAAAGTAATGTTCTGTGAATATTTTACAGATGCACTGTACTTGACTTTCTCCTGCTATCTATATATATATATATATATATACATACACACACACACACACACACACACATATATATATATACATACACACACACACACACACATATATTATATATATATATATATATGTGTCAAAATTGCTCCATGTTTGTCTCCAGCATAGAGTAGGTACATCCAAACCCAAAGTGTCATGCTTTTCCTCTATGGACAGCCCTCCGGTCTTCATATCAGTCTACTCTTAATCATTAATGTGGTCTTCATGCACAAACACCAAAGCTTAAACTAAGAGTAATGACCAAATGAAACCAATCTTAAACTACAACCTTGACAACAAGAAACTCTTCTTGCTGGTCATGTTTCAATAATTCACCTGAAAAGCCAGAAAATACAACCATGATATTAATCTTGATATTAATTTTTTTATATCTCAAAAACAAATGCCTTTAATACAGTAGTGGGCTTTGGTGTTCCATTGCATGGTTTATGTAGACTACTCAAAAATACGTGGAACACTTAAACACAATGTAACTCCAAGTTAATCAAACTTCTGTGAAATCAAATAATACACAACAAAGACATTCCCAACAAAGGTGTGGTTCTGCAGGTGGTGACCACAGACCACTTTTCAGTTCCTATGCTTTCTGGCAGATGTTTTGGTCACTTTTGAATGCTGGTGGTGCCTTCACTCTAGTGGTAGCATGAGACGGAGTCTACAACCCACACATGTGGCTCAAGTAGTGCAGCTCATCCAGGATGCCACATCAATGTGAGGTGTGGCAAGAAGGTTTGCTTTGTGTGTCTGCGTTGTGTCCAGAGCATGAAGGCCAGTACATCAGGAGACGTGGGGGAGGCCGTAGGAGGGCAACAACCCAGCAGCAGGACCATTTCCTCTGACTTTTTGCAAGGAGGAACACTGCCAGAGCCCTGCAAAATGACCTCCAGCAGGCCACAAATGTGCATGTGACTGCTCAAACAGTCAAACAGACTCCATGAGGGTGGTGCGAGGGCCCGACGTCCACAGGTGGGGGTTGTGCTTACAGCCAAACAGTGTGCAGCATATTTGTCATTTGCCAGAGAACACAATGACTGGCAAATTCACCACTGGTGCCCTGTGCTCCTGTGAAAGCAGGTTCACACTGAGCACGTGACAGACATAAAGAATCTGGAGATGCCGTTGAGAATGTTCTGCTGCCTACAACACCCTCCAGCATGACCGGGTTGGCAGTTGGTCAGTAATGGTGTGGGGTGTCATTTCTTTGGGGGAGCCGCAGAGCCCTCCATGTACTCGCCACAGTTAGCCTGATTGCATTAGGTACTGTGATGAGACCTTCAGACCCCTGGTGAGACCATCTGCTGGAGCAGTTGGCCTTAGGTTCCTCCTTAATGCAAGACAATGTAAGACCTCATGTGGCTCGAGTGTTTCTGCAGTTCCTCCAAGACGGTTTTGAAGCATTGATGTTATGGACTATGGACTGGCCAGAATCGAATCGAATTGAGCACATCTGGTACATCATGTCTCGCTCCATCCACCAGTGTCACGTTGCAATACAGACTGTCCAGGAGTTGGCGGATGCTTAAGTCCAGGAGGAGATCCCGCAGGAGACCATCCGCCAGCTCATCAGGAGCATGTTGTAGGGAGGTCATACAGGCCACACACACTACTGACCCTTACTTTTGAGTTTTAAGGACATTACTTACTAGTTGGATCAGTCTGTACTGTGTTTTTCCACTCTAATTTTGAGTGTAACTCCAAATCCAGACCTCCATGGGTTGATAAATCTGATTTCCATCGATAATATGTAACTATGTAAACAGCAATTATATATATATATATATATATATATATATATATGTGTGTGTGTGTGTGTGTGTGTGTGTGTGTGTATGTGTGTAAAGAGCATAAGAACTTTTCATTCAATCAGATATAGGATGTCTTGTTTTTGTATTCTCTTCATTTACATTTACATTTACGGCATTTATCAGACGCCCTTATCCAGAGCGAATTACAATCAGTAGTTACAGGGGACAGTCCCCTGGAGCAATTTAGGGTTAAGTGTCTTGCTCAGGGACACAATGGTAGTAAGTGGGATTTGAACCTGTGTCTTCTGGTTCATAGGCGAGTGTGTTACCCACTAGGCCACTACCAAGAAGTGTAGTTAAATAACAGTTCTGAGAATTTCATTATCACTGTGATGTGTTTTTGTGATGTTTTCTTGTGTTCTGGGGTGATAAGATAAAAAAAAAAAAAAAAAAAAAAAAAAAAATCCCTGAGCCTGAATTTTTTTCCATGCCCACAAAGGTGAACGGGGGGTAGGGTGGTTTGTGCTATGTATGCAATATGATGAATGGCACTTGCTTACATATAAATAAAAACTCCTGTAAGAATACTAATTACGAAACCTTTATATCATTGCAAATGTTATTTCCAAATTCTGCCGCCTAATAATAATGAATAATATATAAAGCAACAAGAATGATCAAAAACAGGTACATTTTAAGAAAGACTACATTTAGTAATATAAAGGAACTGTATATACTACTGCCACAGAAGAACAGGAGTTAACCCCAGAGGAGATTTATATGTTGTATACGTGGTCACAATAACCTGACTACGTTGGCAAAGATTTCCAAATCAAATTAATATTTAATAACATTTCAATATTTAATATTTATTTAAAATGTAAAAACCTTTAACCAATCACCGAAACAAATTCTCAAGCAGAGAATCATACAGAAAGGATAGTTACCAAAGACCAGAGGTTCCAGTTTGCTGACTGACCTTTTACCGCATGAGCTCGACCTAACTTAAAAGATAGAAATTAATTTCCAGCTCTACCCTGCGTTCCCCGACTCCAGTCAGGAACACTAAAGTGAAACTGAGCAGCCGATCTCAGTTTAGCATGTTCGTAAACTCTGAGAGAATGACATAATATATTGTCACTTCAGACCATGTACACATTTTTTATATAAAGGAGAACTCCCACTCTCAGAACACGTCCACTGGCGAAGAATTAAGCAGTCATGCTCCAAGGCCCGGCCCTTCTGATTGGCTTATTGGCTTGTGCACCTATTGTTGGTGTGGTTGAGATTGAAAGCTGCTCCTCTCAGATCTAGTATCAGGCTACTGGGAGAATCTGATTTGTTTTGCAGCCACAATATGATAAACTGCATACATCTCGCTACGCCACAAATCCGGTGTGGCACCTGAATGTCATCAGCCCTGTGGGTGTGAGCTCACAGTATTTTGTTCTCAGTGTAACAGTGCATGCAACCACAATTTTTTTTCTTCTTCTTAACATCGCTCCAGGTTCAATAAAGAGGCAATGCTTCAAGTGACATGAAGTGCTTCAGCATTAAAGAACAGATAAAGTAGCTCAGTGGTCGACAACCTGCTAAATCACAAGGTCGTAAGTTCAAACCCCACAGTTACAAATCCTGCCATCGTAGTCACCCTAAAATAGACATTACTCAATTTAATCTCCACAGCTCCACAGTGCAAACCCTCTACATACTGCGGTTTAAAAAATGACCAACTGAAAAATGCTGTATTTAAACTGCGTTATTCTAGTATCTCGGTATCTCTTTGAAACAACCGAGACACAAGTTCCCAAATCGTTCTTAATACGCAAGGTATGTCCTCTTAAAAACAAGATTACAACATATGGCTGATTAATGAGGCTCTTACAGGAAAAGCATACCATATGTTAGAAGTGGTCATGGATGGTGTGCTCTCAGTTGGCTATTTATTTATGGCCGTTCAGTATCCATTTTACCAGTCACTGCTTCTCTCAGCGGGCTATTTATGGGCTCTCCTTCACATACGCACATGACCCCTACACAAAGGCACAAGAATGTCTTAAAAAACGGTGAAAAGATACAAAGTGAGAAATGATCCTTTTGTTACGCAACAGCCTGGGGACCCATCCATTAAGTTCTCTAATGGTTATACGGGGAAACTACATAGGAAATGTACATAGAAATGTGTACCTTGAGATTATGTAAGAGACTACCTATTTAACAGTCTTTCATTTTATCTTTTTATTTGTAATTATGTGTGATTCAAGGATAACACAGATGCTGGGGTGCACACATGAACTTCCAAACTCTTCTCTTTCCCAGGTTGTGGTTCTAGAACTACGTAATCAAACTCAAGAGTCCCATACATACTATGGAGGTATTGCGGTTTCTGGTGGACAAACCCTGTTAATCATTAAGTCCCTGTGCATATAGACTATCAAGTTACACATGAATGTATTAAACATTTTATTTACATTTTTATTTTATTTGTTTTTAAAACAAAGCTTTATGAAATATCTACTATAAAAAAATATCACTGCAAAATAAACACTTATACAGAGTTCTGCTTTATGCTTTCTATAGAGAGTAGCGTTTTATATTGTTAATGTTGTGTTTCTGGGCAAAATTTTGCTGTAGTGTTAAAACATAATTAATGCATTATGTTTATGCGGGTCTGACACGGTAGTAAAATTCATCCTAGTCAGAGACAATCCCTACACAAAGCTCTCAGGACCTCTACAGGAAAGAGATTGAAGTGCAGGTGGAATGCTGGTATACAGAACTGAAGGACCTCCCACAGAGCGTGTTAACTTCAAACCTCCAAATTTTCCAACCAGCCACATGCATTATTAAATTGTTAATGACCATATGATACAAATTAACCAATGATGGCAGAGAAAACATTCTGTTACGCCAGCTGAACTTCACATGGATCATAAAAGGGATGTTAAAAGCTGGAAATTTTGCAGGGTCAAAAGTAAAAAACACATAAACAGAGACATGCTTTGTCTTTTGTTTGTTAGATTACACCACTCAGTTAGGTGCAGAACTAGTATCAGGCAGTCAAGGTGTCACAGTGACCAACCAGTCTGTGCCAAGACACTCACCTGAATGATGAGTCCCGGGGACATATTTGTCAGCTCCTCCTGCAAAGTCATCTTCAGGTTCTCATCTATTTGATCTAACATAAGAAAACAGGTGTGTTCAAAACATTGTACCACTTACCACACATTTACATTTACTTAGTTTCAGAGGTTTTGGTTCAGAACAGAACCAGATCATAAAAATATTTCAAGAATTTTCCATTTAAAACCAGGAATATTTTGATATTTCAAAATGATCAAGATGTGATCATAAAGGGACATAAACAAGCAAACAAGTGAAAAGCTGGCTAGTAAAATGAAACCACCCAGCCTGTGCTCAATTTTGTCAAGTTAACGTGCATCTGCTCCATTAAAATACTGATCTTGGCGTTAATTGGCCAGACAAAACATGGGACCACATGCACCATGGTAACTGCTAAAATCCCCCAAACTGTCCAGATCAGAAAATAACAGCAGACATTCCTTTACCAAACAAGCCGATGTAGACCTCCTGCAGGGTGTGCACACTGCAGAACTGATTCAGCTCATGATGAACCTTGTTGAAAATCAGTGCCTTGTCATAGTCTGCGGTGAAATTTCTCACAATGTCGTACACTGCAGAAAAAGTGCAATCAGCCGGTTATGTTACAGAATATAATGAGGCTCTGTGTTATGTAACACGAGTATGACAGATCAGTTTTGACTCCTGCATTAACACACATGACATAACCATTGCACAACTCTGAAGCTTCTAATGTTGTAGCTAGGAATAGGTGAGTCCGAAGGTTTGATAAGCTTTAAGCTGGGGTTAAACGGCTTTTAAAAAAAGAATTCAATATTGTACTGTGATGCTTCACCTGCTGAAGGTACGAGGTAATTCACCACTTCAATTCGGTCAAAGTAAATCATCACACCGCCACTGGAAAAAAAACCCAATTAAAATATAATATAAGTACACAAAATGCATTATTACTCAATGCAATACTTATGAAGCAAAGTGTGCAGTTTGAAAGGCATGGCTAAATATGTTTCAAATACCTTGTGCCACATGGTACGTTCTTGACCTCATCGGTCTGAAGGGTGGTCTGCAATAATGAGGCAGATAGCAATTTGATACAACACATTTGTTAATTGTACGTTTTCGTTCCTCTCTCCATCTCACCTGAACAGCTTTGTAAGTGGTGATAAAGGGCAACATGAGATGGAACCCTGGGCCGCTGGTGGCAGTCAGGAGAGCACCACCCCTTAAGGGACAAATGACATGATTCTTTAACAAGATCTCACCATCTTTAATCTCTGGTTATCAATGTTTAGTGTCTAACGGTTGAAAGCCCCAAACCCCGCAAGGACGGATAAGAGCTAATATGAAGCCTGTACATTAGCGCTGGGAATCACAGAGAATCCTGTTGTCCTCTCCACAAAACGTCATATATCAATCTGCAATATTCAAAACATCTCTGTGATTCCATCAAAGAACAATTTGTAAATGTAAAAAGCTGAATAAGGGGGTAAAAAAAAAGTTGCCTGTGTTTTTCTGCCATAAGTACAAAGTTTCTCACACACGGCTTGACCGGCACTGATACTGATACTGATACTGGACACCGTGCATACTGGGCATCATGCATACGCAATTTATAGTGGAACAAAGGACTCGCTAAAGCACAAACATCGCTCTAAAGTGTGTCATTACACTCCAACAAGAACACGAGACCCCCGCAGACTGTGTTTACCTGTAGTAGACGCCGGTGTGTCCCTCCTCTATTTTGTGCACGGCAGAAAACAGCGCGGTTAATCCGACAGCCAAGATCACCGAGAAGGCTGCGCTCAAATTGGACATCCTGGAAGACAGAAGATAAAAGATATATTTTAAAGGCCGGCCAATGCCGGTATTAGTCGATTTTGGGTTACAATGACTCCCTCGAGTGCTCGACTGCGGTCTTAAATGCTGTACAACGTAGTAAATGTTACATAACAGGTTCCCTACCACGCTTTAAGATGGTAGAGCTGTGTCACCTTAACCACCCAGGCAGGATGCATCCCCAGTGCCACGGCTTCACGACAGCTCAGACGCACTGCTGGTCAGCGGGATGACCTTGCCCTTTAAGAGGATTGACTCCAGCAAGAGCAGGAATCTGTCAAATCTTATTTATCTGGCGTAAGCTAAAGGCAACCAGCCGTCAATCACTCGCCCCATGCACACACAAACCTGACGGGCTAGGTTGCTCCAGGCATTACATTAGTAAGACGTTCACAGACAATCGCCCCTGTAGGCAAGATTGGGCTGTGAAAACTTCATTCAAACTAGTTAAGAAGGGTGTTTTTCATCTACGTTCCTGTAAACTGCACGTTGCGGTCTCACTAAGCTCTCGCTAGCTACGTTAGCTGCCCATGTTGCCAGATGTCGCAAGACAACAGACGCGAACCGGTCTGTGAAAGCAAGACCACAAAAAAAAAAAAAAAGAGAGAAATGAAATAGATGTACTTTCTGTGCATCTGCTATTGAAAACGTGTTTAAGGAACAGACCTTGCCTGTCAATGTTCATAAGGAACAAGCCCGGAGTCGGACCTTTCCTGTAACCAGCTAAGTCTTACTAACATTATCGCAGCTAATCTAGGAACCGGCGTTTCGGTGTCATCAAACGTACCAGCGTAAACATGCATTAAAAAACGTCCGTATTAGCATGACCCCACTAACACGTACAAACCTCGGTGCCCGTGTGTCTCACGCAGAGTTTGTGGGAAGTGTATTTCGTTGCCTAAACGCTGTTTAAGCGTAGCGCGGCGCCTGCTCGGTCCTCACACGCAGGATGCCCGCTACGCTACGCTCCTCCACGGCGTATTCACCATCGGGGATTCATCCCGTCGTAGTTGCGCAGGTGGCGCAGCTCTGCGGAGTTTCCGTTGGAGTTCCTTCTACAATTGTTGTCCTCAACTTTGACCTCTGACCTTGTTCCATTTATGGTTACATGAAGTTATATATGATTCCCTCTGCCGAAGTTCAACCGAGAAATGGTGGAAAACACCTTCATTTATGGCTTTTATCAGACGCCAGACGACCTAGAGAGACCACCCCCCTGGAGACATTCAGGGCTAATAGAATGCAAAATACTATTACTACAGCTACTAGTAGTACTGCTGCTACTGCTACTGCTAATAATAATAATAATAATAATAATAATAATAAGATGCTGAATAGTGTTCAAAGCACAAAAACATTGAGAAAGTTTCCGATATAATTGATAATTCATTGTGTGTTAATTAATACACGAATTAATGTGACTATTTCACATTGATATACCATATTAAGTACAGATAGATCTCTCTCTATGTAATCGGCTTGCATGTGACTTGACCGCCAGATGGCGACAAAGACAAGTGCATGAGAGGCCCGAACCCCAGACAGACCATGCTCACTCACCCAGACTGGTGCTCAACCATACTGGACTTCACGATCTGCTGAAAGTCACGATTGTCCAATAGGAAACAGACAAGGGTTCTTGTTGGACAATCTTGCATTTTATGTTAACTTGTCTTGCTTATCCAGAGATGCAGTACCTCATCTGCCAGTACCTTATGCATTGCAAATTAATATTAACATTGTGCATATTTATGTTATATAGCTATTTCTTATAAAATGATTGAACAAAATAACAGAAACCCATTAAACGTAGTATAAAAATGGTGCTGCAATAGCAGATTCTTGTTGGGTGCTCATAATAAAGGGGGGGAATTGAAGAAGCACAATGAGGGAAAAGAACTTTGTCAGAGTTCATTAGGTATCAGGGGAGCGGCGCTGGAACTGGCAACGCAAGGCATGCTGGGCCCGACTGCCATTAATCACGAGTGACAGGGAACCAGCGCGGGGGGCGACGGGACGGAGCGCAGAGTGCCGCTGCTTCTGCCAGAGGCCCTGTTTGCGATTATAGCGAGGAGTCTTGAGCAAACGAGGACAGGGGTGGCACAGATCTGTGCAAAATGGTGAAAACAAGATGCTGACCCCTGCCTGACCACAGGGCTTAATTGCTGAAGTTTCTTGGTGTGAGATGTTTAGCAGCTGACAGTAAGTGTCTGTGTTTTATGTGCGAAAGCGTGGCTTAGCCGGGCTGGTGTCTGTGAGGGAATGGGTGCAGCTGTCCTGGAAGTCGTGCATGCCTCCTCTGCACTGCCATCCCAAATGAAAAAGTTAAATGGGAAAGAGAGCCCGTGACTCGTGGAGATGGAAGCCTCTGTTAAGTGCTGTGCTTGAAAGCACGTCTGGCCTCATTAGATGTCAGTTGTAACAATACTGAACTGGCAGCAAAGACTGCTTGGAGTCTCGCAACCATAAATCACCGGCTGACAGCACTCTGACAGGCTGGGAACCAGTACACATGCAAGTCCTGCTCTCTTTTCTTTCACACACACACCCCACACACTGACAGAACCAGTCACACACACACTCACACTCTATCTCAGCCTTCCTCTCATTTCACACACCAGACACTGCCTCTCTATCTTTGTCTTTCTCATTCTCCCCCTGTCTGTCACACACACACACACACACACACACACACACACACACACACACACTCACTCACACACACCCAACATGCCGTTGGACCACCGCGTCACCACAATGTCATCTTAGTTTCAAAACTCTTGCTGTCTGCGTGAGCATTTGTATCAGCAGCTGAAAGACTACATCCACCTCTGTGAAAAAGCTGGGCTCTTGGGCGGGTGTGTGTGTGGCATAAAAGGGGTAACGGCTCCCGCCCCATGTCAGCCTGACCATGTCCATTAGGCTGACGCGTGACAGAGTGGGTGACATCGCCGTCGAGGAAGGAAGCCGGAGAAACGGGCCTGTCGGTCATTAATCATGGGCCCCTGACACGTAGACTAGGAGGCTTAGGGGGTGGGGACTCTGCTCACAGCTGGTCCATACACTACTCACAAGATACACTGACATGCCTGCCCTGCACACTCCGGCTTCTGTTGTGACCCCCACAGCACACTCTCACTGCCCCCCTTCACTTGCAGAATGTTTTACTACAGGGCCCATTACAGAAATACCCATATGGTGATTGGACAGCTCACATTGGTTTTTGTACATTGTATTTTGTAGCAACAACCCTTTGGTACATTTTTACTTTTTGTATACTCTCTTTCTCTAATTACTTTTGTAGTATCAAATACACAGTGATAAATGTCAGTCATATAGAATATATTAATATATTACAGCAAACATTAACTCTCAGGTATAATAGTTCAGTACTTTTGTATATATATTAAATATTATTAGTGCCCCCTTGTTCAAAAACAAGCCACTGTTATGCCACTTTACAGGATGTTCTCTTCAACTTCCTAAATCATTTTTACTCTATATTGTGGAGATGACAGGCCGAGGTTCTGCTTGGATGAAGTTGGAAAAACTTTTTTTTAAATTATATAAAACACCAACGTTCTCCATGGACAGTGTCACATGCTTCATTTTTCCACGTCTGATGGATCTTTGTATGTGTCTGTATGTGAAATCGGCAGTGAGATTTGCAGCCACTTGTCATCCATTTTATTTTTCTGCCAATAGAATCAGTCATTTAGGAGCAGAAGGAACGGGATTTAGGGCCGGATCCATCAGTTTGCAGTAGATTTTGGAAACTCTCCAGAAAGGTCACTTTGAAAGGTTTCTTTATTCAGTAAGTTGCGTACCTGGCAAGAGAGCTCTCTCTTTATTTATTTAATTAATGAATAGTTACTATGAGTAATACTTTCTCAGTATTAAAATGTATTTTCTTGGTCATTTTGAAGTTCAAGTTGTGCACAGTGCCGTTTTGTAGAAACATAGGTGCACTTGAAGCACTATAGGATCCAAATGGATCTATTTTCAATTTACATTCAATTTGAACAATGCCAAAGCTCACAAATGTGCTACATTGAACTAATTATTTTGGTTTTCACACAGAATAAGCCAAAGTTAATGGTCATCGTGTTTAAATGTGAATTATTTGCATTGTTTTACTCACAGACCCAAACACATAAGGGTTAATTCAATAGTTTATCTGGAAGTTTATCTTTTCACTTTGATAGTTGAATGTCTGCTAATCTGTACAGGATGCTGGTCACTTCTGAGTGGTTGGCTGTCATGGCTCCTGGAGTTGTCATGGATACGCACCTCTTGTAGAGGTCAGGAAAGGCAGAATAACCCAGTATCAGCACTTTAGCATTCAAACAGGAGACAATCAATCACTTCAGAGGTCAGTCCTGTACAAGAACCTCCATCTCTTTCTCCTTTCCCCTCTTTTCCTACTTGCCATTGGCACATAAACTATATATGGAATCCTCCAGACAGCTGTGACGGAAATGTCTGAAATTCTAACTTTTCAGAACGCCTTCCATCCATATTTATCATCCACAAAGAAACTGTTATTTCACAAGCGGGTCACAGATGTTTTTGTGGCCATTTGAGTATTCCGTCAAAATGTCAAAGCTGCCAGGCTGTTTACCCTTAAAGAAAAATAAAACGAGCGCAAAAGTTAGTCCGAGTTGTTTCCTTTCACACACGCCCTCCTCCTGTCATTTTAACTCATGTGCCATAACGTTGCTTCACCGCAAATCCCTTCGCTACCCCTAAAAAAAAGCCACCCCCCCCCCTGCTAACCTCACTAGGCCTCACACAGCAGTCCAACCATAAATCAATGGGCAGGATCGTGTCTGCCAGTTAGACTAAACAAGAGCATTTGTGAGGATTTGCTCTCACCCATTAATCATCTTGACAGTTTGAAAAACACATTTCCCCTTTAATGACTGTATTTGGATAATCAGCTCTGTTTCCCTTCTGTGCCAACCCCCCACCCCCCCCCCCTCTAGTCTCCACCCCTTTTCTCCCCCCACACCTCCACGAACCATCTTTACGGACAGCTGGGTTAACTTACAACCCTGTACATGGTGGTGTGCTGAGGGAGTGGTCATCCAGGGTCTAAAAAGAGTAAGAAAATAACTAACCCCCCCACCCCACTCTGGTTGAAGACATAACACGGCGGTTCACAGAACATGAATTCATATATATATATATATATATGGAGTGTCTGCATTTGAACTGAGCCTCCAAAGGCTCGGAAGAGGCAGTTGTATAATTGGCACGCTGCCTGACCATGCCGTAGCCGAGCAATGCGTTCAGAGCTGTCATTGTGCCGAGAAAAATGACATGGTGTTGACAAGAGCAATTTTATCTCTATATATTTCATCAGCGTTGGACGTACCCTTCTGCTCTGTAACCTTAAGGCCTTTTTCTAGGAACATTCTGTACAGTACATTTTGCCAGGTAGTTTTTGATTTCTGCTAGGCAGCCGAATAATGACTGGTGATTAGAGATGTATAATTGCAGATCGAATACGAAGAACTGCCCCCCTTGATCCAAACGAGCCTGTTGGTTTGCACAAATGTTTTCAATAAAAGCGGTGATTTATGACCCCGATGTTGTTCGCTCGCGAACCAAAATAAAGTTTGACCTTGCACTGTGTTGCTCGCTGGAAATATGAGAGTGATTAGAGCGTAACAATGTAGCCCTATAACGATTTAGCGAAAACGAGAAGCAGTCGAGCCCCGAGTGCAGTAGCAGATGTTCGTACAGTACGGAGCTTTACGTCAAAAGTGGCCGGCCTACGGTAACGGCAAACCTTAGCCTGTGCCGAACGAGAAGAAGCAGTTGGCGGTCGGGAGAATGTTCTAGAAAATGGCACAGTGCGCATTTTGGACACGGTCACCTACATCTGGGGGAAACGAGGCGCCGGGCTGAAGAATGGCGGCGTGTTAAACCGCCGGCCCTCTCCCACTGGGGCGAGGTGGAGTATTGTCCCCCTGGGCACGGCTTGTGAGGACCCCCGAGCGGCGCTCGCTCCCCTTGCCAAGGCACGTTTTTTCCGTGAGCTCCACGCTCATGACATCCGCGGCCGCGCTTCCCCGGCGCGTTCGCAAATGGAACCCAGCTGGCGCTGCGGCATGCGTGTTATTAGCGGTGCGCCATAATTGCAGCGTCCCTTCTTCTCGCTTGCTTGTTATGGGGTGCATGTCTGTCGCCGCACACGCACACTGTCCAGAACTGCAGCATGGACGGATTGGATGAATAGGCAGAGGTGTGTTTGTATAACCGGTGCTCAAACATTGCTTGATTTCATTTGAATGAGCGATGGCGGGCGGGCGGTAAATGCGAATCTTTAAGATGTGGGAATAAACACCATGGCGGGACTGCTACCAAGGCGTCCAGGCTGCAGGACGTTTTGACTGGATGCTGGAGAAATAAAACAGGACCCGTGTGTGTGTGATTTTTATGGCTGAGATGAAAGATGTGCTCAGAGCATCTGGGTTGCTTTACAGTGTGGTCAGTGCTGGAAAGAGCCGGAGTGTTGTATCATGAACGCTCAAAACTCTGCCCAAAGTTGTAAACTGCGGATGACTGAGGGCTGGGGAAAGGAAAAAGGAAAGAGAGAGAGAGAGAGAGAGAGAGAAGTTCACTAGTGTTGTCCGGGGTGCCTGTCACCGCCGTGAAATAGTGCGCACTTGGCGGCTAATTGAGAAACGGCTCCACACCCGGCACTCATTAATCACCGGGGGTGTCGGCCGTCTGCCCGGCAACTGGGCCCAGCTTACCTCAGCAGCCAGTGGTGAGGGGTGGGGGGGGCTGACTCTTTTTAATCGCGGTTACTTGTGGCAGAATCAGATATTACATTTACATGTTCCATGTTATCCATGTCACTGTGATAAGAGAAGATAAGAGGGTGGTAGTAGCCTAGTGGGTAACACACTCGCCTATGAACCAGAAAACCCGGGTTCGAATCCCACTTACTACCATTGTGTCCCTGAGCAAGACACTTAACCCTAAGTTGCTCCAGGGAGACTGTCCCTGTAACTACTGATTGTACGTCACTCTGGATAAGGGCGTCTGATAAATGCTGTAAATGTAAATGTAAGATACAATCAAGATAATCTGATGCATTTTCACCAGAGCAAAAATGGAATTTGCCAAAATGTCACTTTTCCCAAAGGAGCAATCAAACTTTCTCAGGGTAAGGACCCATCAAGAAGAGGAATATTTTAGCCACACCCTCAACAACATATCATAAGATAGAACATTCCATAATTCCATACATGTTTAACCATAATAATCGAATACAAATTTTGGTACAAATGATTAGGAAAATAGATTTTGTGACGCCCTGACCAAGTTTTACAGATTCCAGGGGATCCTGGGGGCATGTCCCCAAAATACACAGATGTCTGTCTGCCTGGTAAAGCAAAAGTCAAGTGGGGAGTTGTTGGCCTAGCAGGTAAGGATACAGACTTGTTGCCAGATTGAATCCCTCACCAGCCACTGAGGTGCCACCGAGCAAAGTCCCCGTCCCCACACGCTGCTCCCCGGGCGCCTGTCATGACTGCCCACTGCTCTCCAAGGGTGATGGTGAAAAGCAGAGGACACTGTGTTTCACAATCACTTTCACTAAAGTAAAGTACTTAAATCAGTATAGTAAATTAATCAATCAGGAGTACTTTAAACCTTAAAAGAATTCTTTTTGCACGTATTAAGGTTCAGTTGTTCAGTTTCTTAATCAATTCCTTAATACTTCACTGCCTGAAATCCCATCGATCACTTGTTAAATATTATTAATGCATTATTGCTGAACCGACCTGCAGACAGTGCAGTTTGGAAAATCATTTACAGCCCCGGGGACTCCCAGAATTCCCAACCTCCTTTCAATCGCTGTGTGGCGCAGGGGTGCAGAAGAACAGTCCCACAGGTGTGACCTCACTGCGAAGACACCGGTCAGGGACTAAATTAACTCCAGCACCCTTTTCACCACCCCCTTCTGTGGCCCGGCGACAGAAATGGAGTGTCTTGAATGTTGACTCAGCTGGAACTGTGAGAAGAGAGAAAGATAAATGGAGGGAGAGATTGATGAGGAGAAGGATGGAAAGAGTAGAATGGTGGGCTTTGATGAACGAGTGTGAGACAGCGACAGCGCGATTCATTCCTCCCCTTGGATAAGATGGAAAGTTTTCCCCTCAGTTTCACCTTTGTTTCCTGCCTTGTGCGGTGATGGAGCTCAGCTATCTCTTTCTTCCTGGAAAATCTCCCATTGCCAGTAGTCTGGAAGTCCCGTCTGGATGAGTTTAGCAGATCACCTGTTAATGCACAATTTCTTTCTTAATAATAATGATTTAGAGCATTAAGTTAATAATAAAAAAAACAAACACGACAGTTTATTTTTTTTTTGGAAGGTGTAGTTCTACTCCAGATCGAATGGTGGCAACATAACCCATGTTATAATCCCATAAATCCTATCCAGTCCCTTTCTGAGACAGATTCTGAGATTTTCTTAGCAGAAATGCTCCAAAAATGATTTCCCTTCTTCATTTCCTGTCTTTCAAGACCACTAATGTGAAAGGTCTGGTTTGGTGAAAGCAGTCTGAGGGAAAACTCCTCCTGGCTTGAGGTGTCTCAGTGTTGCAAATGCAGCCTTGGCAGCAAAAATACTATTTCACGTTACGAGATGCACAACCCGGCCTGAGCCAGGCCGGTTTGTGCCCGTTTCCGTGGGCGCGAAACTGGCTGCATGCAGCGCACCTCCTCCACACCTCCTCTGTTCTCCTGACCCCAGCGTGCCAGATAAGACAGGCCGGCCCGCGGATGAAAAATACGAGCAGGCTCCCTGATTAAACACACGGAACAGCTAGCAGGGCGCCGTGACCTTGCTGGACCGGCCGGGCCAACCGTGGCTCGGCATGGTGATCTATTTTGTTAATGGCCCTGTCAAGTGACACCTGTGCTGCGTCCTCTCCGGTGCGGAAGCCTAATGGACCCCGAGCGCCGTGTGGGGGTGCAGGCGCCCCACCCCGAGCGCGCACCAGGGCCCCCGCCGCCCGCGCATTTCCGGGCCACCGTACGGAGCGCGAAGTGGGAACGTTTGGGATTATCCGCACGATGATTCATTTAAATGGCTGACGGAACGAGGTGCTGCACAGTGGATTTTGCTACAAAGGCTTCACACGGAGAAGTCAGACTAGTATTTCTCTCTTAATCATCTGCCATTGTCATTCAGCCCTTTGTATTCCAAGACAATCCATCAGAAAGCCCGTTTTGAACACCCCCGCACCCTCTGGGCCTTAACATCTGGTTCAGATTGATATTTTGCTTGTTCTTTGACCATTTTCCTCCTCATATAGCGTCAATTAAAAAACTCACACCAAAGCGGAAAATGTACTCCAATATCATTTATTACACAAAATATGACTTTTCTGGTAAATGGATAGCACTGCCATCACTACATATTATTTTTATTTGAAATTTTTATTTGTTTTTCTCCCATCTCAATTCCATATGTTTCAGGCTCAATTACAATAGAAAATATATCACATCTTTATCTTTATTCTTTTGAACTGTACAAAATAAATGGCAATTTTCAGGAACACACTTGTGTCAATCAAGACATGCGCATGGGTGTTTCGTCAAATGATGTGAAGGGTAAAGAACAGAAGAAAATGTGAAAGAAAAAGAAAACATTTGCATGAAACAAGTCCACTTCTGCAAAATTAGAATATTAAGAAATCTTAAAGAACAAACATGTATGATGAGCATAATATTTATAAATGTTTATTATAGTAAGAATGATAATGAACATTTTAAATCCCAGGTTGGAAGCCAAGCGCTCGGGTGAAAAATAAATACATATTCTGCGTCTTTACAGTCAAGGACAATAATAATAATAAAGACATTTTGAGACAAAAATGAAGACCTAATGCCGTGTTCTCTGGACCATCTGGGTTGGATTCTGTCTTCCTCAGTCTGGACAACCCTGGCGCAGGCTGCCAGTGCTTCGCTTAAAGGCATCTGCTGACCTGCGCGTGTCTTGGCGAGAACCTGGGCCAGCCCCGCACATTCAGACTCGTCTGGGCGTCCACTTCATTAACAGCCGGGGGTCCGTTCTCCCCGTAGGGGTCGGTCACTGGTACCCCAGCGATGCCGAACCTATTCTCTGGCTGTAGAGGGCGTAGGGGGAGTAGTACGGCGCCGAGGCCGGGAGGGAGTGCAGGGGGAGGGACGGCGCTCCCGGGAGGTGGGCCTTGCCGTAGGGGTGGTAGCGGGCCAGGCCCAGACCTGGGGACCCACGGAGGGAGAGGGAGCTAGGCAGGGCGCCGGGGCTGCTGGGCGGGGGAAGGTGCAGGTGACAGGAGTTGGGTGACGGGTAGGAGGACAGGAGCTTGCCGTCAACGCCGGGGAGCGCTGTGTGGGTGCGCAGGTGGGCTAGAAGTTCCTCTGAGGTGGCGAAGCGCTTGTCACACGGCCCTCCGACTGACACCCAGTTACACGCGTGTGGCAGCGGCTCGTTGGGGAGCATGAACCCGTAGGTGTAGAGTGGGTGGGACAAGGAGGGTGTGGCGCTGGACGACAGGGAGTTGGGGTGGAGGGAATGGAGATGATGGGACGGATACATCAAAGGAAAGCTGGTCTTGAGAGCAGAGGACGGGTCATGGACACAGGAAGAGCAGTTACTGCCCCCCAGATGGGGGGCGTTGGGGTAGGACAAACAGTACGGGTCCCTGCACAAGCCCTGCATGAAAGAGGGAGGCGACGCCCCCGTCAGAGGGCTAGAGCTGGGGTGCTTTCCAGGAACCCCCATTCCCGCCAGGCTGGATTTAGCGTGATCCAGGCCAGGGACGAAGTGGGAGGGGTATCCTGGGTAGGCTCCCACAATGGAGCCATGATATCCCATGGTGGAGGGCGGCAGCGGGAAGACAGAGTGACCTGGTTTAAACGGGGACACGGGGGCAACGTGTCCCGAGCCCAGGCCGGCCTGCAGGGGCTGCGGGTCGGCCTTGCTGTCGGGCTGCGGGCTGCCGGCGGAGCTGGCGTTGCTGGAGTTGGCGCTGGCCCTGGCGTGGCTCGAGTTGGCCAGCTGAGCGTGGTCCAGGACCGGCTTGGAGTGCTCCGGCTCCTTTTTCGTGTCCCCGGCGGTCGCCTCCGAGCCGCCCGGCTTGGAGTCCGTGTGGTGGGGCTGAGAGTGCGCCGACTTCTGGGTGGGAGAAGGCTGTGCTTGCCGGTGGGCCTGTACCTGCGGGTGCACTGGGGGCGGCGTGGTCCTGGGCGAGGCCGAGCGCGGGCGGAACGACGGGCACGTGGTGGCGCCGACGCTGCCACTGGGCACCCGAAAGCCTGCCTTGTCGCCGTTAGCGACTCCTTCCTTGCGACTTTCCCCGCAGGCTTTGGCGTAGGGCTTGAAGCTGGACTTGTCATCCTGGTGCTGGTCCCCTGACTTCAGAGAGGAGCCCGAGGACCGGCTCCCTTGGTCCTTGTCGCTCAGGGAGCTGAGCTTGGACGACGGCGGCGGGTCCGGCTTTCCAATCTGAGAGCAGGTCTGAGCCAACAAGGCCAGGGGGCTCTTTTTAGCGTCCAGCTAAAAGAAGGAGAAGAAGAAAACAGGTCAATTTAACATATAGCGTTTTTTTTTTTTTGTTAGAATGTATTTTATTGTTATAATTCATTTTTTTCTCTCTAAACAAACACACTTGCTGCAGATCCCCTTCGTTGTTATCGTCCCCGTAAAGACGGAAAGGGTGTGGCCCGCGAGTTCGATCCGACGGCGGACGTGTAACCCGAGTCGGCGGGAGGTACGAGCGACTGGCGCACCTTTTTAATTCCACTTTCTTTCTGTCGCGCCGACACATTTACGAGGTTCTGGCGGAATTCGCCGATCGAACGTTCCGAACGAACCGAAACCATTTACGCACCCACGTAATAAGCACGTTCTAGCGCGCATGTAGGAGCGGGTGTGTTCCGGTGCCGGGCGGACCGCGGCTCACCTCGATGCTGACGGGCGCGGAGCTCAGCGGCTGCAGGTACTCCGGGTGCAGCATGTGGCTGGTGTGAGCGGTCAACATTTTCAGGATCCGGATGGGGATTCTCTTCTCTTGCCGCGCGGGGTCCGCAGGGGCCAACAAGACGCGGAAGCGGTCGCTGTCGCTGGTGTGCGTGGCACTCTCCGGGCTCCGGCGCTGAGGATAGGCTTCAGGTCCGAGGAAAGAACCGCTCATCTGGATCTGGATCGACTACCCGACAAAAAGCATCGTACTCCGGTTCCGGCGTCAAATTGTATCCAACTGAGACATCGGCGTAACTTTAGTCCCAAAAGTCTTTTAAAGAACGAAAAATACGGGCATCCTTTTAATCTCTTAAAACCAACAACAACAACAACACTATCCGCCGTCAGCGTCGGAGTGAAGAAAAACCGTAAAATCCGCAGCACGACGGTGTCGTCATCGCAGACGCGAGCCTATAAATAATATCCAGGCCGAGCAACGACGCGCGGCGTCCGCAGCTCCCGGTGTCCGTGCGCCGACTGCCCCCGACTCGCGGCGTCCCGGTCTCCTACTCGCCCCGCGGACCGGACGCTGGGGGAGGCGGGGCCGCGGACTTCAAAGCCGAGGGCCGCCAGCCAATCGCGGGCGTCCGCATCGCTAATGAACCGCCGTGTGGGCGGGGCTTCGCGCTTCCTCGTGCCCTTATTTCTCCTCGCGGCCCCTCCTCCCTCAGGACGCCTTTCGGCCCACTCATTCTGGCCCAAAGCTGTGACGAACAGAGGCAATGTGTTGCTATAAAGACGTAAAAGTGTAATATTTGGATATGTTTGCAATATTTGCAGATTGGTTCATTGTTACTTGCAATATTTGCAATACTGTGGTCTGTAGCGGTCGCTAAAGCATTTCACTGCATATCATACCATGTATGACTATGTATGTGACAGATAAGATTTGAATTTGAATTTGAATTCAGGCCACCGACACCCCTAAACACTAAACTGTAGGCAGGGTGTAAACTAATTCCCGCGCTCTGGGATGCTGAGATGACAGTGATCGTTTTTGTAACACCGAGCCATTTTATTTATGCCATCGCGCTCAAAATGCATTAAATGATGCAACAAATAGCCGGCATAACGATGTCAATGTCCATGTCGGCTCACAGCGCCGGAATGTTAATTACTTTATTGCATTACTGCTGGCTGACTTGCAATTGAAGTCATTTAGCTAACTTAATTATGCAATGAATTGGCTTAATGACTTAAAAATGAATGCTGACAAGGGCTGTTACTGCCGACTGAAATGGTTTGTGTGGGAATAGCTTTGATAAGATAGGCGATATAAGATAAATCTTTATTAGCATTGTCACTTCTCAAGGAAGAAGGAAATTTAAGGTGCAGTCGACTCAGTGTGAGGCATATAGTTAAGACGGGAAATAAGAATAAGACTTAAATAACAAACATAAAACAGTAATAAACATGATATATACAAATTACACTGGTGTAATGAGTCCTGTCAAATGTCTATTGCTTTTTTTGCAGCATCATGAGGTGTACATTTGTTCTAGGGTAGGCATGGTGCCACTGACCTGATGGCCTTGTGGAGGGCCTTCCTTTCTGAAGAAGTGCAGCTGCCGCACCACACACACAGTCCGTACACTTCCTGTGGAACAGTGGTAAAAGGCGAGGAGCTGAAAGTACTCTCAGAAAGTTCCGTCTCTGCCGCGCCTTCTTCAGCAGCTCCTTGGTGTTGGCACTCCAGCTCAATGCCCAGGAACCTGAACACTGAGACCCTCTCTCCACACGCCCGGAGGATGATGAGTGGCTGGATGTCACTTTTATTTTTCTTGTAGCCAACAACAAGCTCCTTTGATTTTGGGGTGTTTAGGATCAGATTGGTTACTCTGCACAACTCTGACAGCCGTTCAAACTTCTTTTCTGTATTGCCACTCACCTTCTCCCCAAGATGGAGTCCAACCACTGTTGTGTCATCCGCGAATTAGATGATCTTGTTGCTGGGGTGTGAGGGGTGTGAGGGGATGAGGATGTAAAGGGTATAGATGATGAGCACGCACCCCTGCTGCATCCCGGTGCTGAGCCTGAGCACATTGGAGGTTTGGGGTCCCAGAGTGGGAGTTCTCCTTATGTTAATATTTTCTCTGATATTAATTAATTACTGAACTAGGAATAGCCTAGTAATGAGGGAAGAGTATGTTCTAAATCAAATGAATAAAGTGTCTTCTAACTTTCTTGATTCAGGCACTTGCCGCACAATCACACACAGTCTGATTGGGTGATTACATGAGCGCAATATTATGCAATTTTTTTTATGTGTTCTTGGACTGAAGCGACAATATACTATGTCATTCTCTCGAAGTTTACCAACTGACTAAACTGACAACGGCTGCCCAGTTTGACTTCAGTGTTCCGGTAAATTAATTTTGAAATGAGCAAACATGAACTTCCAGTCTTTAGTACCTATCCTTTTTTGCGCTTTTTACTTTACTGCTCGTTTTTTAAAACATTGTCTTTCACTCATTTGCACACCTTCACCCTACCAGTTACACATATTTTATGTTAAAGACGTAAAAGTGTAATATTTGGTTATGTTTGCAATATTTGCATATTGGTTGATTGTATACTTGCAACATTTGCAATACTGTGGTCTGTACAGTCGCAAAAAGCATTTCGGTGCATATCATACCGTGTACGACTATGTATGTGACAAATAGAATTTGAATTTGTTTATGATTCGTTGCTTGTAAATTTGTTTCAATGATTGGTTAAATGTTTTTGCATGTTGTAAATAAATGTATTAAATGTTATTTTACCGTCGTCAGGTGATGGTGACCGCATATACAACATATATAAAAATCTGGGGCTAACTCCTGTTCTTCTGGCAGGTGGTGAGCCAAATTAATACAGAGTATTTATTATTGCAGGGAGTTTATTACTTTTCACAGGGTTTTATCCAAACACCACAACTCAGTTATTACTCTGTTTCCGCTTGCCATTCCCATCAACACCCACCACGTACAACAGCGCTGCTCTCTTAAAGCACCCAACCTAAGGTGTATGTGTGATGTCACAACCACAGTGTAGATGGGAATGGATATGGAGTCGGGCGACAATAACACGAGACAACACAAAAATTAGTATCAGCACATGAAACATCCCATTTATATCCAGCACTTACTATAAACTATTATATGTAGTACATCTTTCTTAAAATGTACCTGTTTTGGAGAAAATGTACCTGAGAAAATTCTTACTGCTTTATTTCTCATTTATATTTATAAGAAAAAAAAATTACCTCTTGCTCAACCCTTGGGCTCAGGATTGTTTTTCACTAGCACCCCTGAATATGACTGTAATCAAGACTGTCACTGTAACTGTAATGAACTATTACTGTATGATTTTAATGAAATAACCGTATGCTCCTCTCAGAGCCCTGAACAATATCACATTTCTGTGTCATTCTCCATCTACGCCTGTCACAAACTTTCTTCTCTGCCAATGGGTGGCTTCTAATTGTTTTTTTGTTTTTAGTCACAAAAAAGCAATTAAAATGTATTGAATATATATCAGTGTCATAATAAGAACGAAGAAGACTTTCATGCTGAATAATTGAGCATGGACAGGTGCAGTGCTAGGCCGAAGGTGAATAAAGTAAAGTAATCACCTGGTGCGAACAAGGATGTGAAGGTTGCACAGGGCAAACAATATCTGTCAAATGAGTCAGAGTGTGTGAAAGAGAGCCGGAGGTGAAACACTGAGCACCTGGGAAGCCACATGAAAGCCGGCGGCGCTTACTGCTCACTGTAATAAAAATGACAATAAGACGGAATGCATGAACTGCTGACCTGCAGCTGGGAGGGGCTACATTCAGATTTGTATTTGAAGCCCTTTGTCTCTCGTATCTGGGCGTCAGAGAGAATATTCATTTAATAATGGTTTGCAGCTCTTGGAAAGATGCCTGCAGACATTGTTTCAGTAATTCAAAGGAGCACAGGTTCTTAATCCTGTCAACAACTTGTCATTTTTGCTCTGTGAACACATGATCAAAGATAATAGGCGCATTGTTAAACTTAATCACATCCTGACAAGTCTCCTGATCATTGTCACCCCACTAATCCATACCAAGCCGTGCTATTGGTCCTCATCTGGTTTATTCTAGTATAGTTTTGTTTGTCCGCTGGCTGAGTTTAATAGTCCTGTTGATCCAGTGTGGCCCGGTGTCCTTTTCGGTAATCGCAAGACTGGAAGCCATGAGAGTCGATGCCAAAGTTTATCTTCTGCTGTCAACAGTGCTCCCCTGGAATACAATGACTAATATGATTTAGTCCTTTTCAGGAGGGAAGGGAGTGGAGTGGGGATGGATGAAGTCACCTTCCGCCCGGTCAATAGAATCAGTGTTTGACTCGTCTTTATTAGCCGGTATTTATCTCGTCACTTGTCACCTGCAGAGAGCAGCCGGCGCTTGAATGAAGACAGGAACATATCCTGACGTCTGCATAGTAATGTTCTGGGGACAACGTATGGTATGGCCTGCTCACTGAATCGGGTGTGTGCTCTTTTATTATATACACTTCAGGTTAAACAGGCATTATGAGTGGCTGCATGGTGGCATGTGGTATGCTTTACGCCCTCTAATTTATATACGTGCAAAAAATAGGGTTCAATAAAAAAAAATTAAAAAAAACAGCGCTGGCAAACATGGATGGGAGTGATTGGAGAGTGACGGAAGTAACTTGATTGGTTTATTCAAAAAACAATTCCAGGACAAGGAAGTTTTCAGTGGGCGTTTTGGGAGCAGGCTTTTCTTAAGGCCTAAGAAAAGAAGGTCGGAGGAGGAAAGGCATAAAAATGCAGAGAAAGAAAGAGCGAGAGAATGAACCGAGGGAGGGCCCGAGCAACAGGGATCTGCTCTTTTCAAGTATCGCCTTGAAGTGGGCTGCTAACAGCTGTTTTGGCGTATTGATGACTGATGGCTGTTTCCTGTTGTGGATATTTAACCTCCTGTTAGGAGGCCGGGCCACGGTATCCCTCAAACCCCGGAGGCGTTTGCCTAAGCGGGCCCTTATCAAAGCAGGGTCGTTAACATAACAGTGACCGAGCAAGGCCCTGAAAGGAGTAGCCACGCATCCTGGGAACAGGCTCCGCACGTCCCTGTGATCCTGTGATTTACAAAGCCGGTGAGGCCTGTTACAGATGATCTCTTGGCATGCACTGTTCATTTTACAAGACCCAGAGCCGAGACTGCCTTGACTGCGTATTTTAGTTAGCGCTTGCTGTCATCTTGTACGTATAACAAAATGAATTTGGAAGGCCTAGGTGTGAGCCGGGACACAACGGCCGATGTAATTCACCATGATTCACCACGGGGCATTCATTTATTTAGGTAGGCACGTTCCTCCACGGCCCTCCCCGCTGATGATTTGTTTGAGGATAACTTTACCCATCGCAAGTTTAATATTATTATACAGTCGTCGCCTTTATTATATTTCATATGGTTTATTGCACTGAGATCCTTGAATGAGAGGACTTAAAGCACAGAGGAGAAAAAATAAATAAAGTAAAGCGCATTTAAATCACTTCTATTTAATTATCTGTGACTGATTTATGGGGTGTGTGGTATGGAAATGGGCGCCAAGGGCAGGGACACTGCTGCTACCTTCTGTGTTCCCCAGAAATAATAATAACTCTAAAGGCTAAAAAAAGGCAAGACAGGTTTATAGGGTGTAGCTGACATGGGAGACCAGCCCTGGCCAACTGTAAAACTGCTTCTCGTTCTGTGGTTCAGAAAATCCCAGATTTTTGGGGATCAAATATTTAGAAGCCGGACAGTTTGCCATACTCCACAAAAGACATATTTTGTGTGTGTGTGTGTGTGTGTGTGTGGGAGAGTGGGGAGAAAAGACAGACAGCGCAGGAGGAAAACCAGAGACAGAAGAAAGACACAAAAAAGGAAGCGAGATCTGGTGAGTTTACACGGGAGACGATCTGTAATAAGCGGCAGCGCGCTTTGAGCGAGCGTACAATGAGCAGACGCGCACCGGTGTTTATGGGCCGCTCATGTTGGCTGAATGACTCAGACTAATGTTTATGTTATGCCCACCCTAAGGCGAAGAATTCGTGCTAAGCATGGAGGTAAATATTTGCGATATCATATTAAATTGATGGATTTAGAGACCCAGTATAAATATGAGTAACCTATTTGGGGCAGACGAAGCGCTGATAAATCACCACACACGCACACACCCACGTTTGCAGACTTGTAGAGTGATTATTTACGTATTTGTCTTGCTTTCGAGCCTGTCTTGTCTGCCTCCGATCACTCATTTTGATGTGTTAGCTGTGTCCCCATCAAAGTGTGCATTTTCATGGCTTCCCTTACTTGTTAAGTCCGTTCCTGCCACTCCCACATCCACCAATTTGTTATGCAGTCCAGACAAGCACCAACCCACAATACGGACAGCCGGACACGCTATACGCATTTAATGTACGCACTCACGTGCGAACTAAGAAGCACCCTCTGGAAGGAAACAAGCGCTGCCATTGTAGACCACATGGAGAAGTTATCAGTGAGTGGTGGGCGGAGAAATACCGGTTGGGAGGGTGGGGGTCTATGCTGGCAGATCACGTCAGAACTCGAATCAGATTGTTGTATATTGTCGTGCGAAATCTGAGCGGACATCAAAAGCCATTTTCTCTCGTTGATCTCATGAGGACGTTTGATGGAGGCACAATTGGTCCATTGAGAAAAACCCAGGTTCCACTTGAGGAATGCCCAGTGTGAATGTAATCTCCTCCACATTCCTTAAGCTGTTGCTTCCTTGCCGCACACAGTCTCTCATTTATCCACCATGGCCGCACACTGTAACACATGCATTAGCACACAGAAGTACACAAAGCCGTTTAGTTTGGACCGCTTCGTGCAACACCAGGGACATCGAATGCGTTTGGCTTCATAAAGAGCACTACGAACACGCTTAAAATAAAAGATGAAAGAAAAAAAGCAGAACATTCCTTTAACTTAATTACGTGTGATTCACAGCATGCAATGAAGTGAACAAATCTCAGGCTTATACAGCACTTAGGTCAGTAACAGCAATAGCACATTCCTGCCAGGTCATAAAAACTCCATAAAACACAGATGTTTTCATTTCCTTCATCGCATCCCATGAGTCAGATTAAAGGCAACATCCATCAACAGAGCAGCATAACTCTTCAGCGGGGTACTTGGGCAGCCGTTTGCACTTGGACAGGCTATTTTCGCATGCTTTATTCTGATCAATCAACGTATCATAATCATGCCCCTCGTCGGCGTAAATACCGCTGCTTAGCGCGTTTTATGTATCCCCGTTTCGATGACGGGGACCGGGGTTAATGTGAAATGTATTAAAAATATAGCCTCTTCTACAATTTCCTTCGTGAACAGGCGCACTAAATCACCGCTAACGGTAGGCTGCTGAGACTTGTTCTTTATTACGGTTAGCGTTTATGAATTTTCCGTTCGCGTGGTACCAGGACTGACAGATTTACCAACGTTCGGGATAAATTAGCATGTATTTCTTTGTGCACACTTGACAGCTAACCGTTAAATATTCTTGTTGATGTGGGCGGCATTAGGTTGTGATTAGACTAGAAATACATGGTTATTTAGCAGTTTGGCAAAAGAGAGATGGTGGTTTGAGCAAATGGCCGAGCGTTGAACATTCCAGAGCCGATTGGCGGGAACAGCTGCGAGCACAATTTGGCTGCAACATCCTCATCAAAAACTGCTAGGTTTCATGACATTATTTGGCCTCAGTAAAAATCATTAGGAATACAAAAAAAAATTACGGTATGACTCTCGAGCCGAGAAAATCATGGCAGGTTACTGACATCCAATCAAAATCATCGTTTGAACTGATCCGATTGGTTTAATTAGTCCATAAACCAATCAAAACGTGCGGTTTATGTTTTTCATATTGGTATTTTGTCTTCATGTTTCCAGGAAAAGTAGATATAATTCCAGTAAGCTCCAGAGTTTGGCGCAGTGGTTCCTGTCAGTCAGCCAAACTGCCTTGTCGGTCACCGTGCCGCCGATGTGACGAAAGATGGAGCCACTAAGAGCCTATCAATGTGTAAGTAAATCAACGCCTATCAGTCATGTCACATCAAACAAACGGTTATTACGCCGATCCGCCCAGCCCATTAATCTCCCTGCGCGCAGCTGCCAACTCCGGGTCACGGCGGCGCGCTGGAAATCCTGGACTGGACTGGCGGTGCCATTAACGCCAAACAAATTGCCGATGGGGGCAGGTCGTTTCTAAGCCGTATTTATTTCCTGCCACGTTTTCCGACTGTAAAAAACAGGAATTCTCCCACATTTACATGTTATGCTGAAGAATAACCTTGGCGTTCTACCAAAAATAGGCAAAGTAATAAATCCTTAAAAATGTTATGCTCAGCACGCGAATAACAACCTACATGTGTGCTTCTGGTAATTGGAATTCAGTTTATTTATTTATGTGTTTTGTGGGTCCATATTTTTTCATGTCGTAACTGCTGGTTGTCTTCCCATGCAGAAGAGTAAAAATATATTACACCTCCTCAGCATGGCGTTGGGTGCCCCAGAAAGATGCGCAGCGCCGTTTTGTCATGTGCGGACGCATTTCCCGCTTCAAACACTGCGTTAAGGGCCGTGGGCCAAGCTGCCAAACGTGAAATATTCCTCCGGCTCGCCCTGGCTACCGCTTCACCTCGGCCATCAATCCTCGGCGCGCGAATGACACAGAGGAACAACCGGCCAACAGATGCCTGGGGAGGGGAGAAATCATTAGAGTCATCTCATCTTACGATCAATACCACGTTCATCGATTGCTTTAATGATCGCGATGCTTTATGTATCCCCCTACACAAGCTGTTACAATTCTTTATCTTTTTTTTTGTGTGTTCTTTGTAAAATGTGAGGATATGAGTTACAGATAAGTCTTTTTTTTTTTTTCATGCGTCTTTCTTTGCCCAATTTGTTTTAAGTGTCCACTTTCTTGGCTAGGTCAGAACCTTATAAAAAGGGTTTTACTTGCTGCAAGAGAGGGGAAAAGAGAGAGAGAGAGAGAGAGAGCAAGCTGCTTTTACACAGCCTGCCAGAAGGTTACACTGGCTGCGTGTCATAAATTACACACGACAGCCCAACGAGAACAGGGGGAAGGGGAGAGGAAGAGAGGATGGGGGGGTGAAGAAGTGGCTGCAGTTTTCTTTTTGGTCCAACTTGATGAATGAGCTTCAGAACAAGGCAGAAAATACATCATATCACCTTTAATGGGACCACATTTCCACGACCATAACTCAGTGTTTAAAAATAGGGGGGGAAAGAGTGAAATATGGCGCCGTATATTCCTAGCAGTGACACTTTTACGAGTCCTCCCTGCAGTATAAAGGCATTGATTGCTATTTCAAAGTACCGTGTCAAGCAGGCCCAGTGCTGAGCGCAACCAGCTGCCACGGCGGAGGTACGAGGTGCAGGAAGGGGGCAAGGACTTACGGCCCTGCTGATTTTGGGGGATCTTTCCAGAGAGTCGTTCTCAGCTGTAAATTTACGCTCTGTGCGCGTGAACCGTTATTAAAACCAAATCCGAGGCCTGGTGTCACTCATTCGTTCCAGACGGCCCCTGCTGGAGAGGATTCTATGCCTGTCAAGAGGCCGGTTCCTGAAAGGTGAGAGGGAACAACAAATAACACCAGGAGACAAAAGGGTGACTCTTTTCGTGACGCCTTTTTGGCATAGGGCCGTAAGTCATGGGGTTGAGCCGCTTGTACGGTCCAGCTGTGAACTTCCTGGGCTGTCCTGCTCTCTACTTTTTCATTTTTATGGGAGTCCTGACCTAGTGATGTTCACACTTTGTGTTGATCTCTGCTCACATGAATAGTCGTCAGCTCTTCTCGGCATGCTGTCCTTCACACATTTCACCAGTGATGAGCGGCACATACAAATCTGACTCGTTCTTGTTCTTCATGTCCTATGTATTTATATTTTATATTATTTATTATAATATATTTTATTATATACATGTTCTGTGGCTTTTAATGACTCTATCTCCTTGTCAAATATACATATTTTGTCATGCCTTCCAGCAACTCTCCCCCACACACACCCTGCGGATCGCTCTATTAAATCCTATTCTGGACTTTTGCCACTGGCACATCATTTATTTAAGCCTGGGCCAAGAGGAATTATTGTTGTGTAAATCTTAAAGCCTTTTAGGAGATCAAAGTTCCAAGGCATAAATCACATTTCCTTGCAAATCCAAAAAACTCGCACACTAACAGCCACGCAGAGGGGAGGAGCACCCACTCATGCACACACACTTCCATGTGTGGAGGCGGGGAAGGCTGAGCTCCTCTCTGTTTTTGTCCATTTCTTGCGCCTTCCCCCTCCTGTTTGTACTCTTAAAGTCTCCTTTTGTCCTCTACCACTACTACCAGGTACACAATTTTTATTACCCATCTCTTTCTAGTTGCAATACCATTTTGCAGTCCAAACCTTCATTGTTCATATCTTTGGTAAAAATCTCTTTATATTTGTGCTTTTATTTCACCCTACGTTGCAAGTCTTTCTTGGCAACATGAAGCATTAAGTGTCCTATTGTCCTTCATCAGGAGACAGAAAACCCAGCATTCAGAATTTCAGTCTCACACGCGAACAGCCGCCTGCTTTGAATAGAATAACCAAAGTTGGCATCCTGGCCAAAGAGAGATAACAAGGGATTAGCCATGCCAATTTACAGAGGGCTGGCATTGAAGCAGCCCCACGGCCCTGTATTCCACATTCAAACCGGTTATATGCGATAAATTACGACTTTTGGACACTTCTCAGGAAGTGGGGAGTCAGCAGGGAGGAATCAGCTGCGAATGGACTGAGGGGGATGATGAGGAAGCTCTGGGAATTCACTTAGGGCTTTCAGCAACGTCCACTCCCACTTAACAACACTTCCTCCAGGCCAAACAGTCACAGAAACCAACACCGCTGACTCCCGGAGTGTTATTTGCATGTCTCCCCGAGTAGCTTTTGAATCTGCCACACAGCAACGTTTCACACACATCTCGTGTTTCAAATGACGTTAGACAATTAAAAAAATATATATATAAAAAAAATGAATGTTTTGGATACAACATAATAGGTGGGGGTGTGAAATAAGTATGCTTGCTTTTATGGCAACAAGACAACACTGTGCTCACATGGGTTTTCTTCACATCTTTAGCTGAAATAAATCAAAGCACCCCTATTTTTCAGTGATTTGTGCACCAGTGTAATGTGGGAAAAAAAGAAAAAGAGATACTAGAATCACTATTATTTTCTCACACACACAATTCTAGGCAAGTAATTAGTTCTTTTCAAGATGTCCTGAATGGTTTTCTTGTGCAGCGCACCGCCTGGCATGGCGAGCTCGCACTCAGGACCATCCCACCAGTCTGATGAGCCAACGATCCAACACGGCTGGCACTGGCCGGCAGATCTTATCAGCGAGCGAGACTGGCAAATGTGCAGGGAGACAAAATATTCCAAAAAAAAAGAAAGAGAAGGGGAGGGAGGGTTAGTGATAAAACTGTGAAGGATTATCTGCCCTTTGCCGGGGCCTGTGATGTGCTATCAAAGCGGATTTGGTCGAAATGATTTTGACAGAGAGGAAGAAGACGGAAGGGGAATGATTAGATGGAGGGGGGAGGGGCGTAATGGTGGTGCTGGTGGTGATGGTTGTCAGACAGGAAGGGTTTTGTTTTCTATTGAACATCTCGTCTTTTCTCTCGCTTCTGGCCCCCCTCTCATGCGCTCCCTGTCACTCAGCGCTCGCCGAGTAAATATTCGGAAATGATTGCTGCTGTCACTCACGGTAATTTGCAGCGCGGCTCGGGAGTGCAGCCGAGGCAGAAAGAGAGTGGATCGTCTGTCTTCAGAAGTTCACCCAGTTCGGCTCGTTCGTGCCTCAAATCACATGCAATAACTTCAGCGAGACGAGATCACGTCGGCGAGCGCCGATTGTTTCGCTGCGGAAAGCCGCGGCGCGAAAGATTGCATTGAGGAACTGTTACCAAGCATCTGTGAACTTTTGGCCTATCCCTGCAAACCTGGGGTTACGCCAAGACACGGTCAAGCGTTTGCCAAAGGGGGTTAGCCTTAATCTTCTCACATTTCTAAATTCTGTCATAAAGGCCCATGTTTGTGGAAGAGAGGCAGTTCTTCAACATGTGCTCTCAAAAAGCCAAGCTCTCTCTGATCAGTGACCTCAGATGGCACTTGTGACCCCCAGCAATCTGATACATGTGAGTTTACCAATGGTTAATACAAGAGATTTGTTTCACAATTTGGGCCACGCCCCCCAAAGGCAAATTTGACTCCCACAAAGCACCTCTTCAACCATCTAACGCGCCTTTCAAATTAAGATAAGCGGGCACTGAGTGGCTGAAATCAGTGGGCTGTTGCACCCTTTGAAGAGTGACCTCAGTTAAGCCTGTCAGCCTGTATTTAACATATCCTACACTTGGCCTGAGAGGGAGGGGCGCTGCGAAATGTGGCTTTGTGTTAACCTTGCCACCCCATTGACAAGCCAATATCCTCGGTAGCCAACAGGAGTATTGGGGAAGGTGCGAGACCAGGCACCTGAACTCATCAAAGTCAGCGCACGCATTTATAAGGCTGAGAATCCGGTCACCTCGGGTCATTGGGTAAGAGATGTGGGTTTATGGCGTCCAGCTGGTTTCCCATTCAAGCAGATGACACAGTGGTCAAAGGAAGACCCCTGTGGTGATGGGGGGAGAAGTGGGGAGGGGGATCTTGTAGCCTTAAGTAGACACGGGCAAATGTGTTGTGCCTGTTCTGTGAGGGATTTATTAAGGCGCTGCAATTCTACACCGTGATTCACAGTAATGATTGTGAAGAACATGCCGGTTCTAACTTGCTCAGAGGTCATGGGCCATGGCGTTCATGGATGCAACTGAACTGAATTAAACAGCGTAAAGAAAAAAATTCACAAGGCTTTGTAAGAAATGAAGATAGTGATACATTTTAACCAATTTTTCTTGTTTTTTTTTTTTTAGATTTTTTTACAGATATAATTGGCCCTGTGCTACAGTCTTACATGACCCTGCATGTCCATCATAAGACTAGAAGAAAAGAGGAGCAGGGCTTAGAGTTGATGTTAATGAACGCTTCCCATGCCTGACTTCCACCCCCAAGGCCGAACATGCCTCTGTACGGTGCGGCCGGGGCAGAAATGAAAGGACGGTGCTTTTTCGCCCTCCCGTTCTCTCCATCTCTCCACAGCCAGTCATTCCTGCATGATCGTCTGAGCCGGAGGATTAGGGCGGGAGGTGTGGTGTGTTGTGGCTATGGCTGCAGGAGAGGGCCTCGCGTCTCAGCGATACCCGCTGGTCCGCCCGGGGCGACAGCGTCGTGTCAGCTGCCCGGGCCCGGAGTGCACGTGTCAGCGGCTGTCTGTCATCCCGCTCCCATCAGGCCGCGCCTGGCACGGAACCGTCAGTTTGAGTTACCTCCCCACCCCGCAGCTCCGCGCCGACGGCCACTCCGGTTTCAGTCCCGTGCCACGCCGAGGCCCTGCAGACGATACCTGTTACCTGACACAGCGAATAAAAAAAAAAAAAAAAAAGGCCAAACCTATTTTTGTTGAGTTTTTTGTTTTCCCCTCATCCTCCCCTAGTGCTTTGTCTCCCCTCTGTCCTCAAACGCATTAGTTAGCTTGCGTCTGAGGGCGTACGTGAGTGACACGGCGAGAGAGAGAGAGGGAGAGAGAGAGCGCGGTATACGGCCAGGTGGCGGCTCTTTGTAAATTTGTGCCTACCCTCTCTTCACACAAGTCCCTCGCGGCAACAAACTGTCATGGATGACAGCTCCAACAAAGAAGCAGAGAGGGGAGAGAGGCAGGGGGTAGGAGGATTAAAAAAAAAAAAAAAAGTTTAAGAGATGAAATTAAAGTAAAGAAGGGATCCTGACAGCACCTTGAGAAGAGGTATTGTCTGATGGGGGAAACGGATCTGTAGGAACGGGCTTTGATCAGCGGAGGGTGAGGGCGGCGGGGGGTGCAGTGCTTGTAAACCCGGCTCTTTTGGCTTATTGAGAGAACAAGGAGGAAAACAGAGATGAGACCGGCAATTACCGCAGGCTAGAAGTCAAACTGAAGGAAACAACACAGCTGCTAATGGCTCAACAAAATGCTGCCTCTGAGGTTACGGGCTCGGAAGATTGTTCGATGCATTTGTTTATTTGTTTGTTTGTTTGTTTGCTTGTTGGTGGTCAGGGTCTGTAGTGGGCAATGATGGTGTGTTGGTGGAGCATTCGAACACATCACGACAACTGAAGTCAGATTTATCTATGACCGTCACAAAGTTTACAGAAACTTTAACCATAACTATGACGTGGAAAGCCATGTTGCTTATTTCCATGTAAGGGTTCATGGTTTGTTGTGAGCCAATGGTCCACAAAAAGTCCGAACCTGTAATTAGTGAATGTAAGTCACTGTGAATACGGGTGTCGGATGAATGAGGGATTGTAATGTAACGTTTTATGGGAAAATTAAAGGTAAGAAACCTGGAGGAGCATCAAAAGGAACGACATTTGAAAGACAATGCACCAGGAGCAAGGGTGGGTAGGAACAGTGTAATTTGCTGGGTCTGCCCTGCTCCTCTGTGTGTGTGAGTGTGTGTGTGATGGGTGTGGAGTGCTGCTCCAGTGCCCTACAATACCCCAGCAGCACTCCACAGCCCCCGGACAAAGCTGGAGAGTGAAAGGGAGTCTCATGCTGGCAGGATCTGAGGACACTGTTTACAGTTTTCTGATGAGGGGCTGTTCGTGCCTGTATGGAGGCAGTCAGCAGAGTCGTGCTTTGATGTCTTTCTTTCTTTCTTCATCTTATCTGCTCAAAGGAGAGCGGGAAACAACAGAAATGGAATTAAGTATTTAATTGTCATCAAACAGACTCTAGTGATGGATGGGCAGAAAGTAAGTTTGCTTTGCAGAACGCTTTGAAGGAAAAGAGAAGACATATATGCTCTTTAACTGCCCCAGATTGGATTATGGACTCCTATTGGGGTTTGTGAAGAGGGTGGAGTGTTTGGAGGAGGAAATGGAAAATTAACTGTGTGTATATGTGTGTGTGTTTGTGTGTGTGCACCCTCAGACAGAGGTCAAATAACACCTGTCAACAGTTGGACTGTTTTAATGTGACATATTAATGTGACCTGCCATTGCCTGTAAGTCACTACAAGCAGCACATGTGTGCATATTTATAAGCGTCCATAATTTCAGGCTGGTTGTTAATAATTAAATGCCGGCTCGTGCTGGGAAGTGCTGAGTGGGTTCATAAAGCATTACGCCAGCGCTTTTCTGGCCACGGCAGACCCTGCAGGAGAAAACGTGGCAGGTGGGGTCATCCAGGCGAGCATCAGTTACTAATGTGATCTGAATACATTTGTGTCACATGTCAGCACAGCGATGTTACTCCAAAGCAGGGCTGGACAGAAAATTTAGATTATTGAGAGCTGAGATGGTTTGGCATATGGATTTTGTCCGTCTAATCCATCAGTTAAAAAAGTTAATGAGTTAACATTATGCAGGATGATAACTAATTCTGTAACATAATATTTGTTCATACTGAAAAAAAAAAAGCATTACGCCATGTTTAGTGTGGAACATGATTTGGTGAATAGATATGAAGGAGTTTTATGGACTGTTCAGATGAGGCATCTTTGCTTGTAACATGAGATGTCCATGTCCATGAAGCGCATTCTTCTGGGTGCGTCTTCAGTGGGGACCAGATGAAAAATTTAAATGCTCACAGTAAGACCTGCGACTTACACAGTGTCTCCCCCCTCACTCACTATTTGGCCACACTGTTCCAACCTGTAATCGGAAGGTTGCCAGCTCCAAAAAAGGTTTTTGGTTGGTAAAAATCCAGAGATATCTACAGATGAGCTCCATCTCAGTTCTGAAAAAAAACCTGCTTTTTATGAATTACTGAATTACGGCACAGCCCTATTTAACTGTAATTATGTCCTCCTACCCTAATAACATATGACTCTACCCTTGTGGAGAGCCTCAACATTTTACAGCTTAGAGGAGATTTAGATAAAAAGGTATGAAAAACGACAGAACTCCGCACCCATATTTCCTGCCGGAAAGCACCAGTTATTAGCCTTAAGGGCCAAAGTCTCGGCTGAGTTTGACAAAGTGAAACTGTAGCTTGTAACAGAGATACCTACAGCTCTGCCTAGATCCCTGTGCTGGCCTGCTGTAGGAGACCAAGAAAATGTGGTTCTGGTAAAGGCCGTAATAACACACAAGATCAAAACGTGTCAGCTACCGAAGGGAAAGGACAGACGAAGTGGAAGAGGTCCATTGACCGTGTTCACAGGGGCATTGTGGTGCCCCTGCAGCTAGGTCCTCACAGTGTGATTGAATTCTCCCAATATCAGCACTTTCACTGAAGGCTCTATGATTTTGCCATATTAAACATGCAATATTATTTTTAGTGTTCTTGCAGGCCTTGGACCTAAAAAGACTTGCCTATTTGTCAACCTCTTGATGTGGAAGAATTGGGTTGAATTATGGGAGCCAAGGAGAGCTCGGCACCCCTGAGCAAGACACTTAACCCTAAGTGTCTCCAGGAGGACTGTCCCTAACTAACTAAGTCGCTCTGGATAAGGGCGTCTGATAAATTCTCTACAGATACATGAAATGCTTGCACACAAACATCCAGCCACTTTAAGTGCATGCTGCTGTATTAATAGCAGAATGTTTTGTGAACCCGCAGTCACATGATTGGAAAGTTGTGGTGCACGTCAGAAAATATGGCTGGTACCACTGTGGTGCTGACTTACCACATTGTTGCTCCAGGAGTACTATACCAATAATGAGTTAGTCTGGGTTTAGCTGGGTTAGCCTCAGTTAAATCAATAAATGGACATTTGTTTAGCCCTGCATGGCCTAAACCACCTTTCCCAACATGACTTTGATGGATTGAATGGCCTGAGCGGTGGAGGAACGCATGACATGGGTTCAGACTGAAAACAAGAATGAGATCAGGCATGTGATACAATACAAAAAGGTTACGAGGTCCAAAGTCACCCCGCCGCATTGCTAATCACAAACGTATGATCTACAGCCACAAAGGAACTCACTCTGGCCTTCACTTACAGCGGGTCTCTATCTAACCCCCCAATCGAAACATGTGTCATGAAAAAAAGAGGCCTGAAACGCCACAGCAGGCAGGCTGAAATTAATAGTGACAGCTTGACATATAATATGGCACCCGTAATGTGATTAAGGCTGGTGTGCCGCTCGCTGCTCCAACTCCCAGAGTTGAGAGGGAAAGTTTGGACCAGCGCTGCCAAACACGTTACCGCAGAACGGGGTGAGAGGGCTTACCCCCCCCCTGCATTTGTAGTTTATCTTGCAATGTTTTAAGCTTTTTTTTGAGGGTGGGTGGGGGGATTTTGGATGACGCTGTAGCTGAATCATTACTCCTGGTGTGGAATTGCAAACACATGTGAGTGGAACAAGCACTCTTGGCCGGATTTCGCGCTATAGTTAGACCGCGCCATAGGAGTGAATAATAAGTTGTTGTCATGAGCTGTCGCGGCTGTCTTATTCACGCTGAAGGATTTCGTTTCACATGTTTCTCCGGGGGGAAATACTTCTGTTTACCAGAGAGTAGGTGAGAATGAGAAAAACAGAGAGAATTAACGTGTGCATGAAGAAAGAGCGATGGACAAACATGGTGAAAGGGGAAGTACTTGAGCTCCCTAGAGCTTTGTAAACAGGGCAAAAGTAAGAAAGAAGCAGCCTCTTTGAGGGAATATGTGGGAGTGTTAGGTGGTTGGGGATTTAAAGATGGAGAGATTGGAAAAAAGTGATCCTACAGCCAAGTGCAGCAGGAAACTCAATAAAAATTCTTCAAAAGTCCACAGCTGACACTGAAAAACAGGGAAACTCCGGAGTGGAGCAGGGAATATAAAGAGATGCATTTGGCGTGGTGTTATGGGAGCAGGAATTGAGGAAATGAGCCGTCACCCATAGAGAAGGTCGGCTTGCTTGGTGACTGAGCTGGGGCTGGTGGGGCTAAGCACGATGTTCATATAGTAATCCTGGATACACATCTCTGGCCCGCCATGGACCTCCCTGTACTGAAAGTGGTGACAAGGTGAGATATTTGTGAGGACCTGTTGGCACCAGGCCTGGGCAATTCATCTCACAATACAGGGGAG